>NC_045732.1:81654007-81944746 GCF_009834535.1 Camelus ferus | reverse complement strand
AAAAATCAGTTGCATTTCTTTACACTAACAATGAATTAACAGAAAAAGAAAGTAAAGGAACAATCCCCTTTAAAATAGCACCCAAAGTAATAAAATACCTAGGAATAAATCTAACCAAGGAGGTGAAAGAATTATACACAGAAAACTATAAACCATTGAAAGAAATTAAAGAAATCTTTAAAAAATGGAAAGATATCCCATACTCCTGGATTCAAAGAATCAATATTGTTAAAATGGTCACACTGCCAAAGGCAATCTACAGATTTAATGCAATCCCTATCAAATTACCCAGGACATATTTCACAGAACCAGAACAAATCATAATAAAATTTATAGGGAACCACAAAAGACCTAGAATTGCCAAAGCATTACTGAAGAAAAAGAAAGAGGCTGGACGAATAACTCTCCCAGACTTCAGACAATACTGTAGAGCTACAGTCATCAAGACAGCATGGTATTGGTACAAAAACAGACATATAGACCAATGGAACAGAATAGAGAGCCCAGAAATGAACCCACAAACTTTTGGTCAACTCATCTTCAACAAAGGAGCCAAGAATATACAATGGAATAAAGACAGTCTCTTCACCAAATGGTGTTGGGAAAACTGGACAGCAGCATGTAAAGCAATGAAGCTAGAACACTCCCTTACACCAGACACAAAAATCAACTCAAAATGGATCACAGACTTAAACATAAGACAAGATACAATAAGCCTCCTAGAAGAAAATATAGGCAAAACATTATCTCACATTCATCTCAAAAATGTTCTCCTAGGGCAGTCTACCCAAGCAATAGAAATAATAACAAGAATAAACAAATGGGACCTAATGAAACTGACAAGCTTCTGCACAGCAAAGGAAAGCATAAGTAAAACAAAAAGACAACCTACGGAATGGGAGAAAATTTTTGCAAATGAAACCGACAAAGGCTTGATCTCCAGAATATATAAGCAGCTCATACGACTCAATAAGAAGAAAATAAACAACCCAATCCAAAAATGGGCAGAAGACCTAAACAAGCAATTCTCCAAGGAAGACATACAAATGATCAATAGGCACATGAAAAAAGGCTCAATATCACTATCAGAGAAATGCAAATCAAAACTACAGTGAGGTATCACCTCACACCTGTCAGAATGGCCATCATTCAGAAATCTACAAATGACAAATGCTGGAGAGGCTGTGGAGAAAAGGGAACCCTCCTACACTGCTGGTGGGGATGCAGTTTGGTGCAGCCACTGTGGAAAAAGCATGGAGATTCCTCAAAGACTAGGAATAGACTTACCATATGACCCAGGAATCCCACTCCTGGGCATATATCCAGAAGGAACCCTACTTCAAAATGTCACCTGCACCCCAATGTTCATAGCAGCACTATTTACAATAGCCAAGGCATGGAGACAGCCTAAACGTCCATCAACAGATGACTGGATAAAGAAGAGGTGGTATATTTATACAATGGAATACTACTCAGCCATAAAAACCGACAACATAACGCCATTTGCAGCAACATGGATGCTCCTGGAGAATGTCATTCTAAGTGAAGTAAGTCAGAAAGAGAAAGAAAAATACCATATGAGATCGCTCATATGTGGACTCTAAAAACAAAACAAAACAAAACAAAACAAAACATAAGTACAAAACAGAAACAGACTCATAGACATAGAATACAAACTTGTGGTTGCCAAGGGGGCATGGGGTGGGAAGGGACAGACTGGGTTTTCAAAATGTAGAATAGGTGAACAGGATTATACTGTATAGCACAGGGAAATATATACAAAATCTTGTGGTAGCTCACAGAGAAAAAAGTGTGATAATAAATATATGTATGTTCATGTATAACTGAAAAATTGTGCTCTACACTGGAATTTGACACAACATCGTAAAATGACTATAACACAATAAAAAATGTTAAAAAAAAAGAGATACAATCAACAGAATGAGAAGTCAACCTACAGAATGGGATAAGATATTTGCAAACAATGTATTTGGTAAGGGATTCTTATCTAGAATATATAACAACTCCTACAACTCAACAACAACAACAACAACAACAACAACAACAACAAAAACCCACAGATAACCAATTTAAAAATGTTCAAGAGACTTAAATAGAAATTTCTCCAAGGAAAATACACAAATAGCCACAACCGTGCATACAGACGTCAACATCACTAATTTTGGGGGAAACACAAATGAAAACTCAAAATGAGAGTCCATCTCACATCTAGTAGAATGACCCCATCCAAAAAACAAAAAAACAAACAAACAAAAACAGAAAATAAGTGTTTGTAACGATTTACAGAGATTAGAATCCTTGTGCACCATTGGTGGAAATGTAAAATGATGTAGCCATTCCACTAGGGGAAATGGTACGGCATTTCCTCAAAAGATTAAACATAGAATTGCCATATGACCCAGAAGGTCACCTTCTGGGTATATGCCCCCAAAGAATTAAAACAGTATCTTGAAGAGATATTTGTATACACATGTTTATAGCAGTATTATTCACAGTAGCCCAAAGGTGGAAGCAACAAGTGTCCATGGAGGAATAAGTGGATAAACTCAACAGAATATTATTCAGCCTTAAAAAGGAAGAGAATTTTAACACGTGGTACAACATAGATGAACCTTGAGGTCATTACACTAAGTGAAATAGCCAGTCACAAAAAGACAAACGCTATTTGATGACACTTGTATGGGACATCGAGAGCAGTCAAATGCATAGAAATAGAAAGTAGACTGGTGGTTGCCAGGCACTGGGGTAGGTGGGCGTGGGAAGTTTTCTTTTTAATGGAAATAGAGTTTCAGTTTTGCAAGATGCACAAGTTCTGGATGTTGGTTGCAAACAACGTGAATATATTTAACAGTACTGAACTGTTCAGTTCAAAATCATTAAGATGGCCAGTTTGACATTGTTTATTTCATCACAGTTTAAAAAATGGTTTTTGGTTTTACTAATCAAGTCTATGTTTTTAATGGTTTCCATTTCCTATTTTCTGCTTTTACTTGTTGTAAGGCCTCCCTTTTGCTTTCCTTGTAGCAATTTTGTTCTTTTTTTTATTAGCGTTTGGAGTAAAGGTAAGGGTGTGTTAATGTCTCTCAACATGATTGTGAAAAAAAATGTCAAAATTTTATTTCCAGAATTTTTGCTATATATACATTTCAGCCCTTCTATTAAATGCCATATTTGCCAGTCATAGTTTTAGTTCTTAAACCCTTTTTCTTATTGTTGGATTGCTTTTCTTCATAGAAGTCTTTTCTTGTTTAATGGATGAACACTCCTTTCACATTCTGAGTACATACACGTCTCCTTTTTTCCCTAAATTATATATTTCCTATAGACTCAATTGTGCACCTTTGTCCAGAGTATACATTTTGGTCCTTTTCTTTCATTTTCCTTGTTTTATATATGTTTTATATATATATAAATTAAGTATAATCAGTTTACAATGTTGTGTGAATTTATTTTGAATGAAGATTTGCATTGATTAGTCTAGATCTGAGGGGAGCAGTTCTGTTGGCCCAACAGTAACTCTTCTCCAAGTTACGGCAGGTGGCTGACTGGGGCTCTGGGTGAGCAGCTGGATGTGTCAACTGGCCGGCTTCTCTACAGGTGGGTGGGCTTAGCGCCCTCTCTAATCGCCTGCCAATGAGCAGTGCTCTGTGCTGCTGGTGGAGGATTTTAGTGTAACTCCCTCCCTCCTAGGCAATGCTGCTCCCTCCATCCATACCTCTCTCTCTCACAAACACACACTTGCTGTGGAGACCTGTGACTTCTGCAAGCCCTTCTCTGATTCTCTGTCAGGTTTCCATACTCTTATGAGGAGCTCCTGCCAGCCAGGTAGTTTCTTTTTAGTTTTAGCCTAGGGTCAAATGCCACAAATGCATGTCACTCTGTGTGTGTGTGTGTGTGTGTGTGTGTGTGTGTGTGTGTGTAGCTATGGGGATTGCTGGGAAAGAATGTCTTTCTCTCATATTCTGAATATTGTATGTCAATGACCTTGAAAATTTTCCCAGGAGTCCCTCAAGTTCTTTGTATTTGGTTTCTCTGTTGGAGTTTCTGTAATTCTGGCATTACCTTAGAAATTATTTGTTCCTTTCTGTCCTTTAGGCTGTGTTTCCTCTTGTTTCTCTGTCTCAGACAATTCAATTGCATCTACTTTGAGAAGCTCCTCACAATTTGATCTCTTGGTTGCAATTCCTCTTGCTTTTTAGTGCCACTGTGGGTGTGAGTGCAACTGGTGTTGGGGTGGGGGTGAGATGTGTTTACGGCACACATGTGTGACAGCTCTGTCACTCTTAACAATTTGAGCAGAAGTTCAAGTCGACCACGTGATGAGTCCAACATGATGTAGTTGAAAAATGATTGCCGTCGCTCCCTCAGCATCTCTTCTAGGCACTGTGCTTGGTATACCACACGCATTTTCTCCAGTGCTTAAATGCTATTAGAACATAAGCACCACGAGGACAGGAACTGTAAGCTGTCTTGTCCATTATTGTATTCCCGGTGCCTAGCATAGCCCCCAGCACATAGTAGCTGCTCAATAAATATTTGTTGAGTTAAAAACCCTACCAGTAGAGTAATAACTTTACTATCATTTAGTAGATGATGAATTCTAAGCTCGGACAGCTTTATCAGACTTCTCTAGATTGTAAATACTGGAGCAAGGTTGCAAATACAGATCCATATGTCCTAAACTTGCTCTTACATACGACAATGCTAATATCAGGGGTTCTTTAAGTGAAACACTAGAATGGAGATATGAGTAGTTGTTCTAGATCTGACTTGAGTTCTGTTTTTCTCTCTGTAATGAAGTTGTGCATGAAGATTTGCCCTTGTGCGTACTGCAAAATAATAATCTCTTCTCTGGGGCAATGGACCAGATTTTAGGTGGGAGAGATGTGGCTTTAGAGCAGTTCATATTAATAAAGCCTGAGAGTTTTAATTTATCACAGGTTCAAAGTGACCCCAGAGTACGACATGATCAGTGCAAAAAATTAGTTTACTTTAGGGCAAATATATGGAAATTTGATGCAGGCCAAGACTCACTGTATTCTGTACTCATTAGCTCTCCTCTGGAGAAATCTGTTACCTCTGGGACAGTAACAAACCACATCACATGTGGCAGAGTAAAGGCCTGGGTCTATTTTATGTCTAGCCATGCTTGTGTTTTCAATCCATCCTTCTCTCTTTGCACCCACAGACACTGCCTTCATTTAAGACCTCATCACTTTTACCTTTGCAACAGTCCACTGACTTTTCTCCCTATCTATAGCCTTACCTCTTCACATCCATTCTCCACACAGCAGCCAGGGTGATCTTTCAAAGACAAAAATCAGATCATATCATACCTCTTATAAAACCCCTTCAATGGTTCCTCAGGGGTCTCAAGATAAAATAACATTAGAGGTGATGTCCTGGAAGATCTGGGCCCTTTTACTGTCTCTGGCTTCATTCCCCATCACTGGGGAAGGAGACAGTGCTCAAGTGCCTTTGAGGTACTGTGATGAATTGAGGTCGTGTGGTGTAAATACTCAATATGAATACTTTACATCCTATAAGTCTACACGTTCCTACTTCAGATGGCGAAATGCTACTTTGTGCTCCAGATATTAGAGTATAGGTCTCCAAATCCAACTGGATAAATACAATCAACATGATTACTTGCAAATGCTTATTCATCAGGAGTGGCAAACTGACTATAATCCAGAAAACATAAACCTTAACCTCCCAGTTGTTTTCCAAGTTACAGACATATTAGAGTTCATGGCCGTACGGGAGGCAGTGGCTAAGGGCAGGCAAGAAGGTCCAGGCTCTAAAATCTAGAGAAGCAAAAGCATCCTGAATGCATGAGGCAGACTGGCAGTGAAGAGAAAGGTGGCCAGGAAAGGCAAGGGGGCCCGTGCAGATCTGGTGGCTTGAGTCTGGGAGTTGTCAGCACAGCACTGCTTGGTCACCTACTCCAAGAACAGACCTGTGCGTGTTTACGTTGGCTTGGTTCACGTCTTGTTTGGGTTTCCTTGTCCCTTCTCTAGTTTCTTATAGTCAGAAGGAACTCAGGGTCTTTGAGATGAATTTCTTTCCTCACTTAGCTAACAATGGTTCAATCTAGTCATTCATTCACTCATCCATCATCTGCCATTTACTAGGAGACTGCCATGTGACTGACACTCTGGTAGGGGCTGAGATATGTTAGTCGGAATGCTAATTTCTGTAAACAGCAGCCCTAAAATCTGGATGGCTTAACCTTTTAAAAATTTAACTTTTGCTCTGAACACAGTCCCATATGGGGTGGTGGAAGAGACTTTTCTCCATACCATCATTCAGGACACCAGGCTGTTTTCATCTTGAACTTTACCCTCTTCTTGGTCCTTGGAGGTCTCTCTCATTCAGTGAGCAGACAGAGAATGAGAGAGAGATGAGCCAGGCCTGGGAGGGGCACATTTCACTGCTACTCACATGCCTGTAGTTGAACTCAGACATATGTCTACTCCTAAATCTCAGGGCCACTGGGAGATGCAGTCTTCCTGTGGATCTAAGGGGAAGCGGGGAACACAAGCACTGGGGTCACCAGCAGTGTCTATGTACGGGGCTGAAAGAGATTCAGCTTTGTAGTAGTATGCAAGGAAATGGAGGTCTGAAAGTAAGACTGCCAAGGGCACGTCATGGGAGAACAGGCCGAGGGCAAGACAGGCATCTTCACAGAACTCCTGAGGAAGTAGTATTTTTCCTGAGAGAGGGAAGTAGCTCTAAATGTGTAAGTATCATTACTGTCCTTGGATTTTTAAATAACTAGACAAGAGCGTCTGTCATTCATACTCTCCAAATGCCACTTAGCTGACCTAAAAGTAAGAAAGCCAAATGAAACGAGTCACTTTACAAGTCAGTTCCGTGTTGGCTGAGCAGCGATCTTTGCCGGACCCTGAGCTATGTAGGCCCCGAGGGCACAGCGATGGATGAAAGCAGCTCCCGTCCTCACGTCCTTCTCAGCCCAGTGAGGAGGGATGCGCGAAGCTCGGAGCCCTCGCTGCACTTCTGATCGCATGACGCGCTGTCACGGGGGAGGGCAAGCGAGGAAGCCACCATCCCTGCCTGGGGGCCTGTGGATAGCAAAGAGCATGTCACTGGAGCCTTGAGGGATGTACAGGGTTACGACAGGAAAAGGTGGGTTCCAAGGACCACTGAAGCAGAGAGGGAAGATCTAGGGAGATGAGGGCATATAGCATGTAGAAGGCATTGCTCAAGAACCAGTGGCTTATTTTAAACAACCTCAGTGGTCCTGAGAAAGACCTTGTAAAAGCATGGTTTGTCCTAATAGCAAATGGTTTAAAATAGCGTTATCTACAGTTATTATTACAAAGAAAGAGCGTTCTATTTGAAATTGTGGTGGTCACTGGAGATATTTTTACCTTCCCATTGAGCAAGAATTGTTTTCTCATGTACATATCGGAAAAGCAGAAATATTTGCAGCCATATTTATGCTATTTCATATTTATTCATTTTTATTTAACTAAAGTAGCCTTTACAAACTGTCAGGCACTGTTCTGAGCACTTTATAAATATTCATCCGTTTAATTCTCCTAACAACCCTGTGAGGGAAGTACCATCATCGTCTGTGTCGAACATTTGGGGGAACAAAGGCACAGACATGTGACCGCACAGCCAGTAAGTGGCATTACAAGGGTTTAGGACCCAAGCAAGCCAAGGCTCCGGGGTCTGGGCTATTTTCAATCATTTACTCATATCAAACAACACATCACAAGATTTGGTTTGCGATCCTAGCCCCCTTGGAGTTCCCAGAAAGATGACACACTTCAAGGGATGAGCAGAGAGAAGTGGTCAAGATGTCAAATTAAAAAGTGTGACCTCGGCGTGTGCCTGAGGATGAGTTCTGCGGCGAGGCCTGGCCCAGGGAGAGCGGTGGGGTGGCTGTGGTCGCAGCCCGCTGAGCTGCGGGGACGGCGGTGACAGACAGGAAGGCTGAGCTACAGAGCAGACTGTGCAGAGGACAAGCAGCAGGGTCTGGCAGCAGGTGGCAGGAGGAGCGAGAGAGAGGCACGACTTTCCAGCAGCGTCCATCTGCTGTCTTGTCCTTGTCTGCCAGTCGAATTTAGCCGGGTGACTTCTGAAAGCCAACTGCCCTTCACCTTAGAGCGACTGTTGACCAACAGTAACAGTACTTGCAAGTGAAGAAGTGAAGCACGAACTTGACCTAGGAGTGGTTCTTGAAGGAAATAGGGCGGAGAGTTTCCTATTCGGATACTTTGAAAACACAGACCAGCCACTACCATCTATGCGGAAGGACCCCACTGGGCCCAAAGGTTCTCACACTAATGGTTACGCCCACCCAGCCGTGGGAGGGCTTTTCCATCCAAAAAGGATCAGAGGAGACAGGAGAGGGGAGCACCCGGGCTCCCCCGAGAGCTGCTCCAGCGCTGCCCGGGCTTGGGCATGGGCGCCCGGACGGCCCTGCCAGTGAGTTAGGGGCTGATGAATGCTCACTGTTTTCTCTTCAGTTTCTTGTATCCATTCAACCCACTGGACTCTATTTTCAATGGTTGTGGGTTTTGCTTGTTTTTCTTTCATTTGGTCTTCCTTTTTTTAAAAAATAATTTTTATAGTTCTTTCTTTATTTGTTTTTTAATTGGAGGCACTGGGGATGGAACCCAGGACCTTCTGCGTGCTAAGCACATGCTCTGCCACTGAGCTTTACCCACGCCCCTCTTTGGCGTCCTTCGACCAGAGGGCCTCTCCTGGTGTTCCATGAGCAGCACGCTTTGTTGCAGCAATCTTGGCCTGGTGGTCAGGACAAAGAGGTCGAGATCATTCCTCCCTGGCACTTTCAAAGCCAGCTTGCTGGCCTGGAGCAAGTTGTTCAACTTTCTCGGCCTCTCTCCTCCCCTGTCTGCTGCCCCAAGCCTGCTGGGATTCCTCAGTGCAAGACCCACTCAAGTACGAAGAGTCAAGATGTGAAGTCGTCCAAGCCTGCTGGGTCTGCAGCTTTCCGCCCGCCCTCAGCTCTGCCCGTGAGTGATTCGCTCAGAAGGCTGTGCAGACTTACAGACATGAGCTGTTTTAGCCTTCAGGTGAGTGACAAGCCGTTCCGTCCCGAATCTGCACCCTCTCCTGCTCACAGGGCTTGACGCGGAGATGCAGAGCAGTGCCTTAGCCGTTGCCGGAGCTGCGTCTCTCTGGGAACATTTTCCTTCCTTCTGTGTCACACTCAGGACACACTTTGTCAAAGGACTCATCTGATCTAGCCCAGTGGCTTGCTATTTTATTTTATTTTAATTAAATTTTTTTCTCAAGGACTGTAACTTGCTTGACACGAACCACATTTGCTATTCAGATGGGAAACTGCTTTCTCAGCTTGGTTATTTTACCTCATCTTTTTTTTTTTTTTTTAATTTTTGAGATCCAATTCACATGTCACACTGTGTCAGTTTAAGGTGTTGATTTGATACATTCATATATTGCAAGATGATTACCATCAGAGAATTAGCTGACACCTTCCTCGCATAACATAATTATCATTTTGTTTTACCCCATCTTAAGCCAACGAAAAACTTGTTTTCAGATAGCAATTCATAGGCGTATTAAAGGTGGCTACAGCTTAAGCACAAGTCATGAAGTGTTGACAGGGACATGGGGTAATTGATTTTGGTCAGTTTTAAAGGTCAGCACATCTTCCTTCCTGCTTCCAGTCCCCAGGTTGACGTTCCTGTAAACTAATGGGCAATTTTGATTTTACCAGGTTGCCTTAATCCCCAGGCCAGATGTGTTAAATCTCCCCCAGGTTTCTCTTAACAAAGTGACAGCAGGTTTTAATCTTCCTGTACATACTACAGCAGCTGTGCAAACATTTCATTAACAAGAGAAAAGTGGGAAGCATTAAACCTGTGGGTAACTTGTGCCTAGCATTTGCTATCAGTAGACTTTAAGATGCCCCAAAGTAAGGATAAATCTGTGAGCCTTAAATTCTATTTTATTTCAAAAAGCTTGAGTAGTCATAACAAAGAAATTAAACTCCACCTAGGGAATTAGAAAATGTAAGAAGAATCTCTGAATTAGTATTCAGCAACACAATTCTCTAAAAGCATATGCGGCAGAAAGAATAAAACAAAGCAACTTCCAGGCAATTCACATTCTGAATGGGGAAGCTATGAAATGGGAGGCAGGCAAGTCCTTTAAATGAAAAACTGTTTAATATAATATTTACATGCTGTCCTTCCTAAGGTTTTGGAATTACGTCGACATTTGTTCTCAAGATACAAAATTGTTCAAAGACAGCTGGGAAGTCAACGCTCGGACTTTGATTTGTCTTGGTTTTATTACCATTAAAGTGATTTATTATGTTTATTTCATAGTTCTCCTCCCTGAGAATTTTTAATATACTGCTGATGTTTTATTAGTTGGAGAATTTTTTTATATCAAAGAATCTGCCTATGGATTCTGTACTTACTAGTATAAAAAGTAAGGACAAATCTCTCCTGCTTTCCTAGCTCATTTTTATTTGAACATAATTCATACTGTGTACAAACAGAAACATTTATCACTTACTTTCTTAAAGGATTCAGGTTACTGTAATTTTAGGTGTATGCCCCCTCCTCCATGCAGGCCTCCCCTAATCCAATAGTAGGAAATCATTTCCCTCAATCCTCTGCTGAGGCTTTTTTCTACTTTCCTCATGGTATTTATCACATAGTTCACTATATTATAGTTCTTTGTGTACATGTTAATCTTCCTGCTCCGCAGTGAGCTTGCTGAGGCCAGGTACTAGGGCCAACCCAAAGTATCCACCCACGACCCCCACTTGGCCACAGACGTCCACCGAGTGAAGCCCGTGGGTGGAATGTGATGCTAATGGTGGGGCTCTTACTTCTCTGCTGTTTGGCTGTTTGTCTCAGTGAGCGCACTCTGTTATCCCCAGCTGTGCGCTGGGTCTGGAAAGGGTTATGGGACTGGCTGAAAGAGAGGGACAAGACACAGTCCCTACCTCTAGAGAGCCCCCATTTCAGGGAGGAAGTTTGCAAGTCAACAATAAACATATCTGGCAGGTTTAATAAAAATAATCATGTAGTTTTGGGGAGATTAATTTACATTACATTTAAAAATTCCAGCACGAGAAAAGTCCACAGTAGAGCTTTCAAAATTGGAGTCAATCCTCCCAACCCCTGTTGTTGCTTTAGCAACTAAGTTTATGTAATAGTCTGAACCCTATGTTGTTATATCCATAATCTTCACAGCATCTTCACCAGGAGTAGATTCCATCTCAAGAAGTGACTTCTCCTCTCTAGCTATGAAAGTCCTAGATGGCATCTTGTTCCAATAGAAGGCTGTTTCATCTACACTGAAAATCTCTTGTTTAGTGCAGCCACATTCATGAATTCTCTGAGCTGGATCTTCTGGAGAACTTGCTGCAGCTTCTGTATCAGCCCTGGTACTTTTATGTAATGGAAACGGCTTCTTTCCTTAAACCTCATCAACCAACCTCTGATGGCTTCAAACCTTCCTTCTGTAGCTTCCTCACCCCTCTCAGCCTTCATGGAATTGAAGAGAGTTAGGGTCTTGCTCTGGATTAGGCTTTGGCTTAGGGAAGGTTGTGGCTGGCTTGATCTTCTATCCAGACCACTTAAACTCTCTGAATGTCAGCAATGAGGCTGTTTCACTTTCTTATCATTCGTGGGCTCACTTTAATTTTCTTCAAGATCTTTTCCTTTGCATTCTTGGCTAAGTGTCTGATGCAGAGGCCTCACTTCCAACCTGTCTCAGCTTTCAACATGCCTTCCTCACTAAGCTTAATTGTTTCTGGCTTTTGATTTAAAGTGAAAGATTTGCAATCTTTCCTTTTACTTGACCACTTAGGGGCCATTGTAGGTTTTTTTTATTGGTCTAACTTCAATTCTGTTGTGTCTCAGGCACTCAGGAGGCCTGAGGGGAGGGGGAGGGAGGGGAAGGAACTGCCGGTTGGTGGAGCAATAAGGACACACATGACATTTGTTGATTAAGCTCACTGTCTTATGTAGGCACGGTTTGTGGTCTCAAAATAATGACAGTGGTAACATACACAGATCACTGATCACAGGTCACCATCACAAATATAATAATAATGAAAAAGTTTGAAATATTGCAAGAATTACCAAAATGTGACACAGAGACAGGAAGTGAGTAAATGCTGTAGGAAAAATGGCAGCAACTGAGTTGTTTGGCACAGGGTTGCCACCGACCTTCAATTTGTATAAACTTTAATATCTATGAACCTCCATAAATCAAAGTGCAATAAAACAAAGTATAGCTGTGCTCAACAGTACTCACTTTGTGCCAGGTACTGTACTTACTACTTGTCATGCAGTAATGCCCGCAATAGCTATGTGAGGTCGAGATCAGCATCATCCTTACTTTATGGATGACAGGATTGAGAGACGGGAGGGACTTGGGAGCACATCAGGACGCAGGTTAATAGTTGGTCCATTTGAGTCATCCTGGTTTTGCCTCAGTGGGGATAAGAAGTGGACGGACTCTTGGTGTTGCCAACTCTCTGTGAATGAACCAGATTTCGTCGTGGGAACGCTGCTCAGAGTTCTTCTCGTTGACTACACGAGAACAGACTCTTCTAGGACCCTAGAGTCCCTCCACCCCTCCAGAGTGAGAGGGACAGTGCCCTCGGGCTAGAAGGCCTGCTTTGCCATCATGGGAAGCTTCGGGATAGTTTTCCTTTCTAATTGCGAGGTTCTGGATGCAGAACCGTGTTTTTTTTTCTAATTCACATAGGACAGTGGATGACTTCACAGATCTGGAGACAGAGGACCTGAGGTCACATCCAAGCTCTTCCTTTACTTGCTGTATGTCCTTAGCAAAATCCTGTACCTTCTCTGCACCTCAGCTTCTTCATTTGTGAAACAGGACTTACAGTGGTACCTATCTTGTATGTCAGTTGGAGAAGTTAGAACACGCCTAGCGAGGAGGAGGCACTCAGTGCACCGTGCCTGTCGCTGTGTACATGTCACTAAGGGAGCGTGCTTGCTTTTCCTTGAACTTCTTTCAATCTTCAGCCTCTACCACTTTGCGGTGGTAACTCAGCTGCACGTGTAACCCTAGCATTTGTTTTCTCCGCGGTCCCCTGGAGCAGCTGTGCCTGCTTGATATAGTTTGCCAACTTCCTTTACATTTTGCCGCTCTCATATTTGCTTTGGATCCGTTTGCATTTCTGAACAGTCTATTTGCCTGGTGAATGCAAGTGGACACTCAGTTGGAAAGAATGCTGAACTCACTTAGAAAGAACCCCCATTTGAATTCTCTACTTCAGTACTGTTCTAGAATTGGGACTCACTGAAGAATCTTCCATAGAAGATGCTGCAGAACGTGGGAGGGGGAAAAGTGTCCATTAGCGAGTCATGAGAATCATGGAAAGATTTCCTTGCTTCGACAAACATTTTGGAGGACGTACTATGCGGCAGACGCTCTAATAGACATGGGGGATATAGTAACGAAAAAAAAAAAGTTTTGCCATTTAGCTTGGGGTCCAGTGGGGAAAGCATAAGCAAGCAGGTGATTAGAATAGAGTGTGGCAGGTCCTATAGGCAGAATAAGCAAAGGCGCCGGGCAGCTGGGAGGAGGGCCGGGCCCGCCTCCTGGCAGGAGCCGTTCAGCCTAGAGAACGCGGAGCGGCCTCTTGAAGCGCTGATCCGAGCCCGCCTCGCTTCACTCTTGGGAGACTGAAGCAGCGTCTCCTCTCTTCTTCCTGGCTCCTTCAACTCCAATCCGTTTTTGGCAGAACTTTGGGTGAATTTGTCAAAAAGATCTGGCAAAGAAAAGAAACTGATGAAAATCAAACCAGACAAATCAGCATGTGTCAAGATTGAATTATCTCCTGTAACTCTACAGCTGTACACACACACAAACACACACACACACACGCACGCACACACGCACACACAGTTAAGTTTTGTGTACCCTGAGCACTTTTGAAATGTGCTTATGTGCTTTTATGCATTTCTGGCCATTTATTCTTCTTATAAAGTATTTTTCATAATTTCTAGAAATGCTGGGAAAATTTTGCAGTTGTTAAGTGGGTTTCTTTGTTAAGAATTTTTTATTCATTTTTTGGAATTAAAAACAGTTTAATTCATTTTTTAAATTATACCAGCTCTGCATGTTTTTCAATGTTGCTTGAATTTTAAAATATAGCTTCTGGCTCTAAATAAATTGTCAGGAAGTGAAGTGGCCAAAAGCAATGTTACCAGCCACTAGTTCACTTATTAATGAATTTACTTCATCTCAGGGTGATTCTAGAGCATGTCGGATACTCACAAATTATTTTCTTCCATCGTCCGGATAATTTTCTCTTTAAACTTAAATTTAACTTTAAATTCAATTTAATTGATGATTCAATTTAATTGATAATTAAATGATTAATTTAATCGATAATCTATGATTCAACTTAATTGATTGATAATTAAATGAACTTTTACATTCATTTTAAATTTAGACTAACATGGAGGCTGATTTTTACCTATGCAGTATTTGTAAACCACTGTAAATTGATTTGTAGTTTGTGTTTCAGCAGGGTTAACAGTCTTCACAGCAAAGAAAAACAAAGAGAAATCTAGTAGGAAGAAGAGGATGACTGCTTTGGTTTTGGGATAGTTTTGAAATAGGCACTACACTTTTAAATGTTGAGTTAGTATTTACATCAAGATGGGAAATGAAGAGACGAGAAATCAGTTCCGTAGCTCCCTTCTTCTGTGTTAACCTTTACAATACCTGTAGGCATTTTGTCTCAACCATACTGAATCAGTCATTCTACCCCCTTAGACTGGCCAGTCATAGTGAATAGGGATAATGTAGACAAACCTGCTAAGTAGTGACCCAGCTGCTACCCCGACACATTCATCTTCTGGCAGTTCACTGTGTCAGCTCACCTGCCATTCCAACCACTGATTTTCAAACAAAATCTCTTTCTTGTCTACCGCCCCTAGAGTTCACCGCGTAAAATCTGCCTGTCACCAAGGCTGTTTCTTGCTCAAAAAAGTCCTCTACATTCTTAGCAGAATAAATTGCACATTTATTAGCTTAACATTCAGCCTTGAGTACATAAGAGATACTCACTCACTTTTGTTGGTGATAACAATAACAATACTCTGTGGTGTGCTTACCATGTGCTAGACACCGTCCTAAGTGCTTTTCGTGGATTACGTCATATCGTTGCACCAAGTAACTTTATGTGGCAGGTGCTATTATTATCCTCCTCTTCCAGACAAGGAAGTGGGAACTCGGAGAGGGTAAGAACCATCCCAAGTATACCCTGAATTTGAACTCACCTCTATTGGCCTCTTATGTTCTGTACATTGCTTTCTGCTATATATCATTCTAGTCATATTTCTAAAGCTCTAAATTCTAGCTCTGCAAGTTAATTTTAACTTTTTAATCTTTTTATCATGCCAAAACATACATAAAATATACCCTTTTATCCATTTCTTAGTGTACAATTCAGTGGCATTAAGTAATTTGCAGTGTTGTGCAGCCATCACCGTTATCTATCACCAGGACTTTTTTGTTAACCCAAGCCTATGTTTTACCCATTAAACAGTCACTCTCCATTTCCTCTTACTTGCAGCCCCTGGTAATCTCTCTTCTACTTTCTCTGTGAATCACCTATTCTAGGTACCTCATATAAGTGGAATCATATAATATTTGTCCTTGTATGTTTGGTTTATTTCACATAGCATGTTTTGAAGGTTCATGCATGTTGTAGCCTGTACCAAAATATCCTTCTTTTCCAAGGCTGAATAATATTCCATTATATGTATACTCCACACTTCACTTATTCATTCATCTATCGATGGGCACTTGGGTGGTTTCTACCTTTTGGCTATTATGAATAATGCTGCTGTGAACATTGGTGTACAAATATCTGTTTGAGTCCCTGCTTTTAATTCTTTCAGATATACAATTATGAAAGGAATTGTTGGTTCTTATGGTAATTCCATTTTTAAATTTTTAAGGAACCAGCATACTGTTTTCTTTCTTTTTTTATTGAAGTATAAATTACTTACAATATTATATTAGTTTCAGGTGTGCCTCTTAATGATTTGATATTTTATACATTATGAAATGATCACCACAGTATGATTAGTTACCATCTGTCACCATACAAAGTTATTAAAATATTATTGACTTATATTCCCTACACTGTACAGTATACCCCTGTGACTTATTTATTTTTTAGCTGCAAGTTTGTAGCTCTTTACCCCCTTCACCTATTTCACACATCCCTCTACCTCCACCCCCTGGCAACCATCAGTTTGTTCTCTTTATCTATGAGTCTGTTTCTGTTTTGTTATGCTTGATCATTAGTTTTGTTTTTCAGATTTCATATGTAAATGAAATCATATGGTATTTGTCTATATGTCTGACTTATTTCACTTAGCATAACATTCTCTAGGCCCACCCACGTTGTCACAAACGGCAAGATTTCATTCCTTTTTATGGCTGAGTAATATTCCATTATATACACAAATGTATATCTATATGTGTGTGTGTGTGTGTATGTGTGTATATATCTCACATCTTTTTTATCCATTCATCTTTTGATTGGCATTTAGGTTGCTTCCATATCTTGCCTATTATAAACAGTGCTGCAATGAACATTGGAGTGCATGTATGTTTCCAAGTTCATGTTTCCATTTTCTTCAGCTAAATACCCAGGGGTAGAATTTCTGGATCATATAGTAGTTGTATTTTTGATTATTTGAGGAGCCTCCATACTCTTTTCTACAGCAGCTGCACCAATTTACATTCCCACCAACAGTGCATGAGGGTTCTCTTTTCTCCCCATCCTCATCCAACACTTGTTGTTTCTTGTCTTTTTGATGATGGCTATTCTGACAGGTGCGAGGTGGTATCTGATTGTGGTTTTGATTTGCGTTTCTCTGATGGTTAGTGATGGTGAGCACCTTTTCAAGTGCCTGTTCCGCCGTACTCTTTTCTACAGCAGCTGCACCATTTTACATTCCCATCAGCAATGTACAAGTGTTCCAATTTGTCCACATCCTCTGCAACATTTGTCATATTCTGGCCTTTTTTTTTTTTTTTTTGGTAATGGCCATCCTAATGAGTGTGGAGTGGCATTTCACATTGATTTTGATTTGTATTTCCATAATTACTAGTGGTATTGAGCCTCTTTTCATGTGCTTATTGGCCATTGTATATGTTTTTTGGAGAAATGTGTATTCATGTCCTTTGCCCATTTTAAAAATGGTTGGTATGTTTTTTTTGTTGTTGTTGTTGTCTTTTTAATTTTTTAATAAAAGTATTCAAGGAGCATGAACCACATATAGCATACTGTGAGAGGTAAAAAAGTGAGACAGTTTTGACCCCTAACATGAGTAGCAGTAAGTGCCCAGTGACACAGGGGAGGAGACATGACATCTAAGTGTTCTGAGAAGCAGTTAGCTAAGCCTGCATGAAATCAGGAGACTGGAGATGAGCTTTAAGGGACAAACTGGATTTCAATGGGCACGGATAGGGGAGGGAGGGCCCGCAGGTACAAGATTCAGCGTAATCACAACAGGGACATAGGAAAGCTGTACACCAGCAACTTGTTCATTTGTTCATAAAGGTTGAATAAGTCTTTACTGTAGAGGGCCTCAAATGTCAAAATAACAGATTTCTTAACTATTCTCAAAGCAGTGGGGAGCTTGTGGAAATTTTTGAGCAGGGATGGGGTCTGAAGAGGGCTAGGTCCTGACTGGTGCACCCTCCGCTCTCATGCTTTTGTGTAGCTGGATGCCTCACAGCCTCTAGTAAGTACTTTGCACATATCCAGCATCCAAGAAATGATTGATGGATAGCACAGAGCCCTTGGCGCCAGTCTGTTTTCTGAGGTGTCATTTATCTGAATATGTAGAAAATCAATGGAATTTTTTACAGTCTAACTCTCCATATAATTATTTTGTCAAAGCTACGAATGCTTGTCCAAAATAATGAATGGGTTACCTGAGTGTGCCTTTTATTCCAATGGATTTTATAGGAACTGCAGCTGTTTTATCAGAGTGTGTCTTTGCTGGGACAATTAAGAGGAAAATGGAGCTATTACAAATAGAACACAGGACTCCAAGCCAGCCCTCAATCATTTTCTGGCTGCAGATATGAAACCCTGGTTGGTTCCAGCTTACATTTTGTGATTCAGTCCTGTGATGGTAAATGTGAATAGTGGTTTATTATTATTTTTTCAAAATAGACAGAATTCACATTGAAGTCAATATAGAGAAGAGAAAGCTTTTCTTGCAGTTATCAGATTGCATGGCATATTTGTCTTCCCCTATTCAAGAGCAGCGTTTGTGGTTTCTGAGATCAGCAGAGGCTGAGGCACTGGTGAGCTTGTTTACTGTGTACAATGGCTTCAGCTTCACATTATCCAAGAATAAACCCCAAGGCCATTTACACGTGTCTAACAATTTAAAACAACTCAGACTCACTCTCCAGGGTCAATATTTCTACCACATAAAGATGTTATTGTCAAAAAGCAAAAAGGAAAAAACATCAGTAGTTACAATGAATCGCTGTGAATAGCTAAGGCTGGAGATGACATTTATTGAGTACTTACAATGGGCCGGGCTCTGTACTAGACGTTAGTCATGTCTACTTCTCCCAACACCCCTCCTCAAGTTACAGATGAGGCAACAGCTAGGTAGTTACGCAGCGGTCACACTTGGCTAATGGGTGTCTCCAGGATCCATGGCTTAACACAGCAAAGGTTAATTTCTTATTCCTCTCATAATCTAATTGGGTCAACAGGGAACTCCGCTTCAGGGACTCAGGGTCCTTTTATCAAGAGCTCCCGCCCCCTTGGAAGGCCTTGGACTTCTCTGCTGGATTTTGTTTTTTGCATCCATCTGGAGGGTGATGGAAGGAAAAACCATGGAGGGTGGCTTGAGAGGTACCTGAAATCCACCTACTACAGTACACATTCCATTGGCCAAAACTCAGCCCCATGGACCCAGCTAACTGCAGGTGGGCCAGGAAGTGGGGTCTCATGGTGTGTCAAGGGACAGAGGGAGAAAGCAGAGGCTAGTGAATACAAGAATGCTTTGCCACAGAGCACTGTTCTGATTACCAAATTCCGTTCACTCTTCTTCCCACACATACAACACATTATCTATCTACTCCTCCCATTGGTAGGCAGTAACCAAAATCCCCATCTGCTTGTTGCGTCCATCTCTGGTGAGGTGATACATATTCCTTTCTGTCAGGTGCAGATTTGGCCCCACTTCGCTCTGCTTCATGAAGTAAAAAGATAGGTCCCCCATCCCTCACACCACCACCACTCAGGATCCAACGACACCATCTAGCAGTCCACTCTCTTTCTCTTCATAAACAAATAAACAGATATTTGAAGAAGGCATGTGGCTTCCTTTGAGGTAGAGCTGGATCAGGAATCCAGGTCTCCAGACTCTCAGTATAATGTTAAAGGTTATGTTACCTTTGTTAAATTGTTGAAATGTAAGCCATGAATTGCTAAAGTGTATGCCATTGTTATGAGTTGTTAAATTGTTAAAATGTTTGCCATTAATATGAGTCACTGAATGGGAGGAGAGCTCTAGGATCTAATTCAATCCCCCAACCAATATGTCATCTCTTGCTACTTGCCTGATGTATGTCTGCTAAGAGTCCACTCTTACCAACGCATCACAGACCTCCTTGTGAAGGCAGACAGGTATTTGAGGCACATTAAAGTTAGAGTGTTGGCCCTAAAAGGCTTCTCTGATTCTGTCAGGACCCCAGTGTGCTTGTGGCAGTGGGCACACCATGAAGAATGATGGCAACCACAATAGCAAAACTAGTAGAATTTACTGAGACCGACTGTGCACCTAGCATAGTGGAAGCCCATTGTGTGCATTATTTTAATACATCTTCACAAATCCCTATGAAGGTGGTACTATTATGATTCCCATTTTACAGGTATAGAAACTGAGACTCAGTATAAAGCCTCTTGCCTAAGTTACTCAGCTAGGAAATAGAGCCAGACTTCAACACAGGCCTATCTTTCACTGAAGCCTGTTCTCCTAAGCACGAATGACAATTATGAGTTTCATTGGAGCTTTGTGGCTGTTGTGGAAAGGGAATGTCACCTGCCATTCCAGTAAAAAAATGAATGTTGCCCTCCATGAAGCCATCAGCCACAGCAGCCTCCCCATACAATGCACCCTGAGGGGAATTCAAGATGGAAAAAAACAGGAAACATTCTGTACTCTGGATACTGGCCCTAGATAATTAAGATACATATTTAAGGAATTCAGTGAGCCCGGACTCTTACATCTTCTCATGCATAGAAAAGTACGAAAATCATTAACCTGAGATATCTGGGTTTTTTTTTTTTGTGATTAGCAGTAATCTTTCGATGTTTGACTACATGATTTTGTTTTTCTCAGTAAAAACTCCTGTATATCCTGGCTCCTCCCTTACTTCTTTGGAGCAGTTCCTCAGAGCTTTCTGAGAGGCTGTGTTCCAGGCTATAGTCCTCAGTAAGTTCTCCAAATAAAATTGAACTCACAACTTTTAGGTTGTGCATTTTTCTTCAGTTGACACTATCGTAGAAAAAAAATGGAGCGCTGTGGTTTGGGGGTGGGGCATGACACTTGCCTGACTTTCTCACAGGACAAAGGGGGAAGAAATGAGGGGCAAAACACTGCTGCCAACAATTGACTCCTTACAAGTACAGAACAAGTTGTGTTCCTCTTGGTGTCACAATTCCTAATGATTGATGCAAGGCCAGGCCTTTTGAAATTTTTAAAATCTCAGTGCATGACACTAGAGGTGAGATTAGAATTTGCCGAACATACCTTGGAGAGGAATTCCATTCGTCTGTGAGGGGTAGCGTGCTGGGCCCTTTTTCATGTTTTATGTTGCTGTGGCTAAAGATGGGGCAGAGTGGAAGTGAGGTGACTCAGAATAGCATCTTTCTGGCAAAGAAGTTTCAACCGTGTTTCCAAAAGTTGGACAACAGCAGGTGATATAAATTCATGCACATGTATTCCTTTCCAATTATTTGCTATAAAGTGAATCTAATTCTTAGGTTGTATGTGTTCTGGGATTTGTAGTTTATCTTTCAAATAAAGTAGAACATTCTGAACACAACATTCTCTGTTCCTCAAAGCCCCTGGCATTCTCAAATGTGTGACCATTAGATTCATCCTCATTTCTGGTTAATCTAAACTTGATGGGAAACATTTTGAAAAAGAAAGAGTGCGGAGCACCCAGCAGAGCAGGAGTGAAAACTTTCGCGTGCAGTCCTTCTGTCTCTGCCCCTGTCACTCACTGAGCTCCAGTCACACTGGTCGCCTTTCCATTTTGTGAGCACACTGAGTTCACACCTGCCTTAGTTGCTCTCACTTTGGGGCCTTTACATTTCTGTTCCTTCTACCTGGAATGCACGTCCTTCAGATCCATGCATGGCTGCCTCCTTCTCACTCTACTCTGCTGGAAGAACACTTCAGGACCAGCAAGTGACAAAGACCCCAAGGTCTTTCCTGACCACCCTACCCAGATCAGGCTCTCTCTTCCCCTAGCTCAGAGTTCCCCATTGCTCTCTGTTCCCCCCCGCCAGCCCCGTCCTTCATAGAAATGCACACTTGTGATTAATTGTTTAGGTCTAGACCAATGGTTGTCAACCATGGGCATTTTTTTACCCCCAGGGAACATTGGCAATGTCTGGAGACATTTTTATGTCACAGTTGTGGTGGAGGACTGTGCTACTGGCATCCAATGGGTAGGGATTCAGAATGCTGCAAGGCATCCTACAACACACAGGCCAGCCCATCATGAGAGAATTAATTATCCAGCCCCAAATGTCAATACTGTTGGAGTTGAGAATCCCCGGTGTAAACTGTAAGGTTCACGAGGGTGGGGATTGTGCCCATTAGATTCATCCTCATATTCCAAGCTCCTAGAAGGGTGCCTGACATAATAAATGTGTGTTGATTGAATACAGGTTTATCCCACTTTTCAAGTTTGCTTTCAGCCAATTAAATGAAAGACATGTAAAAGCCACTTTAAAATAAAAAGAAATTTAACGAAAGACCGACATTAGTACCTGTTTTCGTTAACTAAAAGAAATCAAAAGAGGATTTTTGCTTTTACAAAAAAAGGCCAAAAGCAAAAACAGCATTCAGTATTTGTCTATAGAGGCTGATGTGCCCCGAGCATCAAGCACTGAGCATGGAGAATGGCCCCAACAAGCTCCTTCCCAGAAACCACACTCAGCATCCCAGCATCCAGCCACCATAGCTTTGAAATGTGTCTGTGGGCATCTGTGCTTTGTCTCCATTTTTTTGTGCATCCCTTAGCGAGAGTCTCCTAATATAATTGCTTTTTTGCTTTATATCATTTCGATTTATGGAGGGTTTCATAGGAACACTCTAGTTTTGGATAGTGGGGTAAACCTGTAAATGAATGGCTAAGTGAAGATGAGGGAAGCTGAGAAAAGTAGCCCGAGCCCCTTTGGGTTAGCAAGATGCCACGACAGGCTGTTCTGTTATGTGCCGTTGTGTTCTGCATTGATAGGTAAGTTCAAGGCTGCATATCCCCTTGGAAGGGGGAGAAGGTTGAAGGCCAAACTCTAGGTGCACAAGGGCAGACAACTGCACTTATGAAAAACCAAGCAGGCAAAATAAAGTTTCGAACTGTTTTTCACCTTACAAGTCCTTGTTATTCGGCATTTATGTGACATGATTTTGGAAATGGGTGTAGAGACAAAAGAATTGAAACTATGAGACAAATCAAAGTATGTATTAGTCATGTATGGATTCTTCCAAGTCATTGGCATACACACCCACACATCCACACCACGCATGCATGCTGGTTTGTTTTCCTCAATTGCAATCATGCTATATGGTCAGTTTTATGATGATACAGTTCACTTAACAATATTATATGCGACCTTTTCATGTCCATGTGTATATAAATAGATCCCCTTTAGTCTTTTTAATGGCTGAATAGTATTCCCTGGTATGCATGTTTTATAATTTACTTTAACAATCCTTTATTCGTGAATATTTAGGTTGTTTTCTGTTTTTCATTTTTACAAAAAGAAAAAAAGCTTTTTTGCTGACTCTTGGTCTCCAGTCTTCTAGAAACCTTGTTTTTAGTGCATTCTGTGCATTTCCTCAGTCTAATCTAATAAAGTTTTGGTCAGTGCAGGATTTATGCTTCAGCCTCTCTTGGATGAAGATTCTCCTATGCCTCCCTTTCTTTCCTCCCCTGATTTCCCCCTGGAAGTGATATGCATGGCAGGGGGCTACATATCATTCTGGCATTGGAGAAGGACCACATATCATCTGCTCGCTGTTATATTTGATATTACACATCCATCCTTATTCTATAATGTGTAGTTAGTTCTCATTATTCTCATAGTTTATGTATACAGAGTCACCATGAGCACTGAATTAGTGAGTACTGAACCACTGCTCCTAGGGGAAATATGTACACACACACACACACAGAGGAAATAGACAGATATGTATATATTCACATATCTCACATAGATAATTACCTTAAATCATAAAATCAATTCATCCTGGTAGTTTCTATCTTCTTTACAATATTTTTTAAAAAGAGTAAATGAGGTTCAAATGTGTGAGGGGACTGGCTGGAAGCTGCCCCACTAAGAAGTGCAGGAACTGGGATTCAGACCTTGTTCAGCTGCCCCCTACTGCCTCTGTTCTGGTCATCTCTGTAAGAGAGCGAAACAAGGATGCGGGGCCTCTCCTTGGTCATCCTCAGTTGGGAACATTCAGGGAAGCAACTCAAAATTTTGGCTGCTCTGCACATGTTTGGTAATGACCACAAAAGTGCTGCAAGTATTTATTTTGAGGTTAAATAAATATGAGCAACTATAAATACAGAATCTACAAATAATATGGATCAACTGTATCATTGCTATGGCTTTCCTGGTTATTTTGAAACCCAAAGCCGAGAATTCAATTCCTTATTCATCTTGGGTTATTTTGGATCCTCCCCTAGGGCTAGAAACTTCGGACTCTGGATCTAGTCGGTGAAAATTAACTAATATAACTTGGCAAGTTTATCACTCAAAAGTCTTTCCTTATTCAAAAACAGGAATAATTCTTTCCTGAGTTTTTTCTATATTATATGTGAGGGCTGAATCAAGGTGACATATAAGATCATTTCTAGATTTAATTGTATTAGTTTCCTGTGGTCGCTGTAACAAATTATCACCAACTTGAAGCCTTAAAATAAGAGAAATTTATTCTTTCATAGTAGAAGCTAGAAGTCCAAAATCAGTGTCACTGGGCCAAAATCAAGGTGTCGGGGGGCCTTGCTACGTCCACAGGCTCTATTCATTCCTTGTCTCTTCCAGCTTCTAGTGGCTGCCAACAGTCCTTAATTTGTGGCTACATCACTCCAGTCTTTAAAATTGGCATCTTCAAATCTCTTTGGTCCATCTTCACATCTCGCTCTCTCCTCTATGTTCCTATCAAACCTCTGTCTGCTCCATTTTGTACGATACATGTGGTACTGTTTTGTGCCCACCTGGGTAATCCAGGATCATCTGCCAAACTCAAGATCTCTTAACTTAATCACATCTACAAAGAACCCTTTCCTTATAAGGCAATCTTTACAGGACCCAGGAATTGGGACCGGATATTTTTGGGTGGACATTATTCAGCCAACAACATCCATTAACGAGCCTGAAGTCTCTCCACAAAGTCAAAGATGAGGACCTAGAAGCCAACAGAAAGCATATGGTCCATGGTGCTTCTGTATATATTTCTATTCACATGAGCTACCAGACTTGGTCTTTACCTAGGTGGGTTATAGTTATTGTTATTCTAAATGAGATCAGAGGATGTTTCGGATAAGATCTAGTGTGTAGTTGGGCTGTGCTTTTGTCGGCCAGCCAGTGAGCATCCAAGGTGTCCTTACAGGAGGACCTGTTAACAGCATCTCCTCAAGGAGCATCTGACAGTGAGTTTGTACCTGCTAAGAACTCGCCAGGGCAAACGTAACAGGGAAGTGGTATAACTTCTCTGGCTCATACAACTGCTAAAGTCAAGTTTGCTGCGGCCTATTAACACATTAGTTGAGCAGAAACCTGATGCTACATGGGTCTAACATTCACCG
This sequence comes from Camelus ferus, assembly GCF_009834535.1. Lineage (NCBI taxonomy): Eukaryota > Metazoa > Chordata > Mammalia > Artiodactyla > Camelidae > Camelus > Camelus ferus. The sequence continues at coordinate 81,919,597 of NC_045732.1, read as the reverse complement.
TATAGAGATGTAGTATTCAAACAAACTTAAAATAAACTTAAGCGGACAGAACATTTTTGGATTCCCACTCCTCAAGCCATTATCCTGTTTCCCTCTAAAAGTTTGGAATGACCACTTCAAAGCAGAGTGGCCTTAAATGGCCAGATATTTACAAAAAGGCTTGCATGACTTTCCTAGGCTTCCTCTTTGCTGATTAACAGCCTGTTATTTATGTGGAGGTGATATTTGCCACATGAGGGGCTGTGGCTCTGGTAATGCTAGAGATTTGTTGGCTTGTTTTGTTCTGTTTGAAATGTTGAATGATGTGTGGCCCAGTTGAGAGGGATGAAATTATAGGGCTAAATAAGAGTAATTTTGCCACAGTAGAGGCTCAATTTCATGGTTGCTTTTTTCTGCTGATCTGAACAAGACTCTGGTTCTCTGCCTACCTGGTTCAGCCACAAAACTGGGAATTAAGTGACTGAGTAAATAAGACGAACTCTTTGTCTTCCTTACTATGATGCCCATACATCCGTTTTGCTTGCATACTTGAACCTATAGGAGTCCTTGTTTCTATTTCTGAAAATAGAATTATCTTTACTTGAATTTTCCCATCAGGGACACTAAGTGAGAGTTATCAACAGCATGGCCTCTGGTTTTCACATATTTAGGCCACTTCAAAATACCCCATAGCTTAGTAGGTTCTCGTTCCTTCCATCAGCTTTCTGATGACTCTCCTAGCAGCCCATCCCAACCACCCCCAACGGTTATCCCTCTAAATTGATGCAACTAGATCATAGTTCAGGCCTGGGTATTACTGTGAACCAAAGGTCTCAAGGGACTTCTGTGTCCAGTTAAGTAATAAGTAGGGCCACTTTTGTGACTTTTCTCTGCATTTTCCAGATTAGCTTTCAGAACAGACAGTCTATGCCAATAAACTAGACATTTAGAAGCATCCAGCCGTGACCAAATGCAGTGAGGATTTTGGTGCAGCCTCTCCAAAATGCTGTTTTATCTCCATTAATAATGGTGATTAGATGTTTTGTTATACTTATCATACTTGGTTACAAAGATGATTTGAGGTGCCTTCCAATAAAAATATGTTTATGATAAGACTGTTTAAAAAAAACTCCACAGTGATTGAGAAGGAAGCAGTTACATGGAGGACTAGCTCATTAATATAATAACAGTGACTGAATGTTCCGCTTGGCTGTGAGCTTCCTAGCTGTCAGGATATAAAAGAAAGCACAATGTATTACACAATTTCTATTATCTGCTACAAAGAAAAGGTCCACTTTCTTTGTGGGAGACAAACTACATCCTGTTTAGTAAATTCTTCCTGGAGGTGCTGATTGGGAGGGGAGTGGTGGAAGTGGATATTGCATTCTGAAAATCATTTATCATATGGATCCATATGCATGAGACATTGGCCAACCAAATTGAAAGCATCTTCAAAAGCTGTTTGTCATAAAATGCTGAGAAGCATCATTCATTGTCATTTTCTGATCTGAGCATTAATGAAAGCCGAAGGCGTGATGTTAAGGTAGGAGTCAGGAAAGGGGCTCAGTGGGGAACGAAGGAGTTAGGGCCCATTTTTTTATATTATTGTATTATTTATTTATTCAGTTTGGCTTTTAGGTGTTATTTAAAAATAATCTGCTTTTGTTACAGTCACTCATTTTGAAATGCATGGGTAGATGAGAACAAAGTGATATCTGGGGCTTAGATGAGCCGACTTTTGTGAATTTTGCTTGACTTAGGTTGTGGTGAGTTGGAATTTGTTAAAGTGGAAGGATGCTTTTCTTGGAAATATCCAACAGCACAGCCCTGCTTCTTAATAGTACTGCTCATTGAAATGAAATTCAACGATATTGCTTCGGAGGGCTGAGGCCATATGCAGGCTTTTTCATCCAATAGACTTTCACTGTTAGAGCAAAATGAAGCAACAAGTTCTTCAGATACAAGAGATTGCCTGCTCCCTAATAGCTGGAGAGAATATCGTCAGACTGATAGCAGACGAGCATGCTTTCAAAAGGCAATACTGCAAAATAAGTAAGAGTTGATCTTGTCCTGTGTCTGAGGAAAATACATGTACAAAAAGGCTCAAATGTCCAGTGACTCCAGATCAAAGCTCTGTGAGGTTTGGATTGGACACCAATAGGCCTTGCCCCGACTCTACTCCTCACTGGCCCAAGCCTCTTGTTCTTTGGGTCCCATTTTGACTTATAAAATATGATAGTGCTGGATTAGATGATATCTAAAACTCTTTTAATTTAAAAAGCTGTTTTTTATGAAATCCAAAAAAAGATTGCAGCAAGCTATAGCAAAAAAGCTCATTATCAAAATGATATGTAAACATGGATAAATGTCTGGTCTTGCCCTTGGGTCCAAAAAGTAAACTACGCACCTATAGGTGGGAGGCACAGCTTAATGTTGACTCATGGGGTTGGTGGGCAGGCATTTTAGGCCTGTGAAAATCATAATGGGTCACTATATCGTGTGGCCACTGAAATGGTTCTTCAAGTCCTTCTTCAGAGATGGCACTTCAGCAGTCTGTTGCCTAGGCTGAGAGGGATGGTAGTCCCAGCCCCCTTGCACCGGTATGGCCGTGTGGGGTCACGAGTAGGCATCCGGGGTGGAGAATGGGGCGTTCTTTCTATCTTCTGAAGAGTGAATGGAGGAACAGAGAATGGTCGGCTGGAGAAGAGAAGACTCAGGGAGGACACGAGGTCTGCCTTTGAAAATGTTCAGCCTGACTTGCCCTTGGGGATCCCTTTCCCACCGTTCGCCATCCGCTCTCTAGCTCTCTGAGCTCTGACGGAGTTCAGCCAAGGAGCGGTACCAGCAAGAGATTGCCAGGGGAGGAGGAGCAGAAAGTCAGGGTGCTTCTTCCCCCACGTCCTCCTTGCTGGACTTCAGCTTGGCAGTGTCTGTGCTGCTTTCCCGGAGGTCAGAGCTCCTGTTGGGTTTCCTTGTCTTATAGGTACATTTTTCTCTGTCAGCCTTTTTGTCCTCTCAGCCATTTTCTAGCCCCAAGGTACATTAGATAGAAATACTGTCTTTCTTCTGATTTGTATTTGAGTTTGACACTGCAAGGTAAGCAAAACTGAGGAACTGAGCCACACAGCTGGGCTCTCCTCTCCATTCTGAGCACCTACACGTGCGTGGCATGCTGAGAGGCACTCCGGGGGGAGGAGGACCAAAAGGAAGCTGCTGTCCTTTCCCTTTCAAACACAATCAAAGCATCAGATGTTTGCCTGCGCTAGGTGATCTTTGTAGTTTTTTCCGTCTCTCCCCTGCCTTCCTCCCTCCCTTCCTCCCTCCCTCCCTCCCTTCCTTCCTTCTTCCCTCCATTCATTTCCTTGTTCCACATTTCCTCAGCAATATATGTGCCCAGAAGCATGCAAGCTTCTGCCTAGCAGTGTTGGGGAGGCGCGGAGGTTCACTACCAGAGTAAAGAGCACACAGCTCAGGCAGCTCGTGCCTTCAGAGTCCGCCGTCTGGCAGGAGACACAGACAGATGCTGACAGAATAGTTCGCCCTTGTTTCCTCAAACTCTTCTGTTCTGTATTTTGGAAATTCTCCCCTTACATGCCCACACATTAAGCTTCCCTCCAGTCCTTCCTGCCTTTTGTTAACCCATTCTTCACCTTTCCCTGTGCTTTTTTATGTACTTGAAACGCCATCTCTTTGCAGCTGACTCCCACCCCCTCTCAGTCATCTCTTAACCCTTTGTCAGCGTTCCCAGGATGACGCTCACTGCTTGGGCAAAGGGAAGTGCTTACCTATTGCTATCTGCTTCCAACCAGTATAATGAAAGGTTTGTGTCCTCCAACGTCCTTTGAGAAAAAGAAGCATAGTCATCAAAATACTCTATAGTTATGATAAAACCAGAGAAAAGATGTATAAATGCAACAGAGCAAACCCAGCTCATTACGAATCGAGGAGGAAAAGAAGACACATCGAGAGTGCTGAGAGGCCTGGCAGGCGAGCAGGTGTTAGGAATTTTTTTCTTTTAAGGATTTTAAAAAATGACTTTCAAGTTCCTATACTTTGCAGCCTTACTGCCCCAAACGCCTTCATCATATTAGCTGTATTGAGATGCTGCCATTGATTTTTTTCCCCAAGGCCACAGAACATCATCACGCCCAACTTACTGGGCTGGTTTTTGAAGCTTCAAGTACTCCACTCTTCCTTTAGAGGTCATTGCAGTTAGAGATACTGGATTCTAGATTTACAGTGTCTTAGTCTCTGCCAGTCATGTTAGGTAAATGCTTGTAGCAGGAAGAGAGAAGGAAGTAAAATGGTAGCCATTGTTCAGAGATCGTGATAAGCCAGGGCAAACAGAAAGTTTTCTGCAAAGAAAGTGGTCTTCTCTTGACTTAGGTTGGTGCTTTGAGGATAAGCACGTGCTTTATATTGTGCTCACCATGGTTCAAAAATGATTGATGGAAAAAACAAAATGATAAATGGTCCACACGCCTCACCACCTGCACTCGGATGGTATATACATACAATATGGGGGGATGTGAGGTAGGCGTGGCGTGTGTGGTCTCATTTCCAAAGGCAGAGTTTGACATTGAATTAACTTTTGCCATTTTACAGAAGACAAGAAACACATGTCTCCCGCATGCCAGAGCACTGAGGGGGAGATTTCCTCCGAACTTTGTGTGCCAAGCCTTGTCTTGTTGGAAGGAGATAATTTAACTAAGTTGATATCACATCTTATGCAGTTTTGGGGGGTGCTTAAGGTTCACCATGATTTGACTGGTCTTAAAGTTAGATTGTGGTCTTAAATGTCATTGGTATAGACTTGCAGTGTTCAGTATGATAGCCACTAGCCATATGTGGCTATTTAAATTTAAATTTAAATTTAAATTTAAATGACTTTAAATGAAATGCAATTAAACATGCAGGACCCCCCCATTCATGCTAATGTACTTTCAGTTCCTCAACAGCCACACGTGGCCAGTAGCTACCTATTGGACAGTGTAGATACAGAATACTTCCATCATAACAGAAAGTTCCATGAGACTGGTATGGACAACTCCTTCATTTACCTTTATTTATTGTAGGGTTTCATTGGAAAGCCTCATGTCCCAAAGCTATGCAGAGTCAGAGATCTAGTATATGTAATAACTATCAAGTAATGGGTGTTCAGATGACTACAGGGAAGTGGGGCAGTGGGCTAGGAAAGGTGTGCCATTCTAATCTTGGGTAATTTGAAAAATATATATTTTGATATGTGTATGCTATTTACTTTGAAGAATTAATAATACATTAAAACTGGAGTATTTTGATACTTACTACATAGCTTTTTATGGTTGAAAAAACTGACATATAATAATATAGAAATAGCTTTTAGCAGTCTCTAAATTTAAGTGCTACGGCCTTTTGCCTTTAGGACTTACCAACTGGTTTCCTGAAATGGTTCTTGAATACTGACCTAGCCAGAGGCAAAGCCTGGGGGTACTGGGCTGGCCCCAGTGTAACGTTACATGTCCTATCGCATTAATGCCAGGTGGCACCACGGCGTGGCAGCTTTGATGACAGGTGGAGAACACACGAATATCCTCTGCATCGGACGAGGTGATGTCTTACTTCATACGGAGGCCCATTGAAGTAACTGCTCATTAGATCCTAAGCAGCTTTCCAAAACTATCTGTGCAATAGAGAAGGAATGCTACCCAGGAAAACTGAGGCATGCCCAGCTTCCACACCTGTTTTCACAGCTCCTCCTAGAGGAAATGGAGTTTCGAAAGCCTGGAGGACTTTGTGCACAGGTGTGTGCGTATGTGCATGTATACACATTTATGTGGGTGTACACACGCACACACACATGCCTCTGCAGTTGTATTAAATGAGATTGTTAGAATATAAAATACCTATATCAATGACTGCTACGTGTTGAATGGCCAGTAAATATCGTGTTTAACACCCTCCCCTCCTTTATAATAAATAATACATTGCATGGGAAAAGGCTGGGCTGTGTAATTTTCCTTATTGTTCACAGCTTTGAATAATGAATAAAACTGGGGGCAGGAGGGATCTGATTAGGTTTCCCAGCTGCCTTTTCTGTCCTATTCAGGGCTTTCACTCTAGGACACTGTTTGTTGATTGACAACATTTGGTTCTTCCAGGGCCAGGCCCTCTGCTAATTGGTAGCCTGAGTGTTAGCCTTTGACACTCCCTCTGAATTCCTCAGGAAAACCTATCCATGGAGAGGTATCAGGTCCTCTACACACCACACCACAGATGACTGGCCCTTGGCAACCCAGAATCAAAGTCTCATTTTCCATTAGCGTTGTCTTAAGTGATTAAATGAGATGATACATATAAAGTACCTGGCACAATGCTTGGCATTTAAGTGCTCAGAAATTGTCAGCCATCCGTGAGGGTCATGCTTCCAGGTGTTATATTATCCCCCATCCCCAGGTCTTCCTCTGACTGCCATGCCGTCCAAGGGGGCCTCTTACTTCCATGCCTTTAATGCACCTACGACATACGTTCTTTAAAAGTAGCGAATCAAAGATTAGAAAAATTGCATAAATAGAGTCCATCTCTGGTGAGTGCTCTTAGTGAGAAAGGTGACAGACATGATGCTGGAGTCTCATCAAGTGTAATTTTATCTGTTGCTTTTTGTTCATATGTTCTGCTGTTCACATTGAATGATGAAGCCACCGTAAATGACTTATTTCAAGATGCCAAATGCTCTCGTATCTAGCAAAGCACTTTATTTCCATGAGATGTTTTATTCAAATTGGGAGATCATGGGCACAGAAATTTTGAAAATAGCTCTTATGCATCAAATAAAGGAAGGGACTGTGGTTTAATAAAAAAAAGGTTTATTTTTCCTCAAAAATGTACTATAGAAATGCAACCTGGTTTTTTTGCTATTGGGTCATAGATGCCACTTCACTGTCATCGGACATCAGGGAGCACTACCCCGTAGCCATGCAGAATTAGTTTCTTTTGGCCTGAGAAAAACTAGACCAAGTGTGAGGTTGATATGGAGATTGTAACTAGAGTGTACATTTTTGAATGGTACCCACTGGTCAAGGAGTCCTGCAACTCATTATTTCCAAAACTTCCCTGCTGTTATGAATCATTTTGGAAGCTTGCTAAAGAAACAAATTTCCAGACTCCCACCAGACAGTCCAAAGCACATTCTCCAAGAGACAGGTTTGGCAAACCAGATTGTTAACAAGCTCCCCAGCTGAATTATTATGATCAGAAATTTTGGGAAACTCTACCTAGTTTGCCTTCCAAAACAAAGGTAGATTGAACATCATTTTATGGATGCTTGGTTGTGTTTGATGTAACCATTAAGAAACTGCCATAGAATTGCAGAAAATGGTCAAAAGTTTAATGGTTTTAAAATTCTTTTCTAAAAGTGATTACTCAGGGGAGGAGCCCTGGGAGTGAGAAATACTCTTGCCTATTGAAATCATCCTGATGGAGAACGAACGCATATACAATAAGGAAAAACCCTATAGTGGTACGTTTTTATTACATGGATATTTTGTGTCCTTGGATTCTGCTTCTGTGGCTATTGTGTGGCACCACCAGGATCAGAGATATGGTCTGGGAAAGAAGATTATGATTTTCTTTAGCTTAGGAGTCATAATATTGACTGTGTCTGTTTTCCTATCACTTGTCTCCAACCTAGTGTTCCATATACAGTTGGAAGTTAATGTGTGGTGATTATTCAAATAATTATGCCACCTTGGTGATTCCATGAAGGACACATCAAGGTATGATGATTTACAGTTTACAGAATTCCCTATGTAAGAGCATATGCAAGACTTGCTTCCAGGTAAGATGGGATAACAAGATCTAGATTCACTCTCTCCCTGAAACACCACCTGGCTAAAATACACACACACACAATTTATGAAACAATGGCTTTCAAGACAGTGTACATCAAGTGACAATAAACAGGACTGCCTGAGAAATGGAAAATAAGCAATGTGTTGCAATTGTTACAGCTTATTTCTTTAAAAGAGTTTCCAGCTGCACCACACGGAGAGAGAACCAAGGTGAAGCCAGGTGAATTACCTGACTTGAGGAGATAGAGGTGAATGTCTGGGGCTGGAATCCACAGGGCAGAGTACTGGAGGGGAAAGAAATGAACAGAAATGGAAACATTGTCACCTGCAGAAGGTCTCATTGACATGTTCAGCAGAGTATGTACATATAAGGAAATTATTCCACAGCAGGGAAAGAATCATTTGAGAGGTCCAGAGGAAACAGTACTCAGTGTTGATACATGACTGAAAACAGTGCCAGTTTCCACTAGCCAAATAGGAAAAACTCGTAATCCACGTGACATTAAATAGAGTACCCAGAAGGGACTTGCTTCAGCAGTGGGGAATAATTAGCCCTTGACTAAATACTTTGGTCCCACTTAACAAATGATAAAAGCAAAGCCAAAAAAATATCAAACTGTTTCCAAATAAGTTAACTGCACCCCAGAACAAAGCTTGAGGATGTTTATAGAAAGATAACCAATATGATAAAATTTACAAGATCTGGCATCTATGAAAAATTCTCAGGCATGCAAAAAAGCTGGAAAATAAGTTCCATAATGAGGATAAAAATCAATTAAAACCAACCCAGAGCTAACACAGATGTTAGAATTAGTAGACAAAGACATTAAAAGAGTTACAACTGCATTACCATATGTTCAAAAAGTTAAGTAGGGACATGGATGATATAAAAAAGATCCAAATCACATGTCTAAAGATGAAAAGTACAATATCTGAAATAGAAAATGTACAAGATGGGATTAAATACAGATTAGATATTGCAGAAGATGAGATTAATAAACCTGAAGACATAGCACCAAAAGATGTCCAAAATGGAATACAGAGAGAAACAAGAAAAATATTTGAAAAGGGCATCTGAGACTTGTGTGCCAACTACAAGCACACTAATATATGTACAATTTGAGTCTCTGAAGGGGAGAGCAGAAAAATGTTTGAAGAAATAATGGCCCCCAAATTTCCAAATCTGATATGGAAACTATAAACCCACAGATCCATGCAGCTCAACAAATCCCAAACAGGAAGCCTAAAGGAAACGATGCCAAGACACAACATAATCAACTGCTCAAAATCAATGATAAAGAAAAAAAATCTTCAAAGCAGCAAGAGGAAAAAGACACCTTACATACACAGGAACAAAGGATAGCAGGTTTCTCACAGGAACTAGCACAAAGGAGAAGAAAGTATAGCAACATCTTTAGAGTTCTAGAAGAAAAAAAAAAATGCCCAGCAACCTAGAGTTCTATACTTTGTGAGTGTATCTTTCAAATATGAAGATGAATTAATGATGTTTCAGACATATACGAGGTGAAAGAGTTCATCACCAGCATTCCCATGGTACAAGAAATGATAAAGAATATTCTTTAGGCAAAACAAAAATAATACCAGTTAGAACTAGGGATATACACAAAGTAATGAAGATTCCTGGAAATAATAACTACATACAAAAGTATATAAGATTTTCTTACTATTTTAATTTATTTAAAATGAACTACAACTGACTATTTAAACAAAAATAGCAAAAAGGTTTGTATGCTCTATCATATATGTGTAAGGAAAATATCTGACAATATAGCATGAAGACCTGGAGGAGAGACATGGAAGTATACTATTTCATGGGTCTTATACTATATATCATGTGGTATAATACCACTTCCAGGTAGACTGTGACAAATTAAAAATGTATACTATAAATCCTAAAGCTCATGACATTAAGAAAACAAAAAGTTATAGAATATGAAGAAGAGAAAATGTAATAAAGTATAATCAATAAGAAGTTAAAAAGAAAAAAAGGGACTAAAGATAAAGTAGAACAAATGGAAAACAAATAGGTGATGGATTTAAGCTTAACTATATCAAAAACAAAAGAGGAAAAAATGAACAATAGAAATACAAAAAGGCCAGGAATCAATTAATAAGATGGTATTAATAAGTTCTTATGTATCAGTAATTATGCCAGATGTGAATGGATTGAATTCACCAACCAAAAGGCACAGAGTAGATGGATGGATTAAAACAAAACAAAAAAAGACCCAACTATATACTGCCTACGAAAAGACTCACTTCAGGTTTAAGGACACACATAGGCTCTAAGCGAAGGGATGAAAAAAAGATATTCCATGGACGTGGAAACAAAAAGAAAGCAGGGTAGTTCCTCTTATATCCGGCAAAATGGAATTTAAGCCAAAAATGGTAGCAAGAGACAAAAAGTGGTCAACTCATCAAGAAGATATAACAATTGTATATATACATAGATACCCAGCATCAGAGCATCTAAATATATTAAGCAAATACTAACAGAACTGAAGGAAGAAATAGACAACACTGCATTAATAGTACGGGACTTCAGTATCCCACTTTTGGCAATGGATAGATTATCCAGAAAGAAAAATTGATGCAGAAATATTGGACTTGAACCATTCATTATACCAAATAGGACAAACAGACATTTATAGAACATTCCATACAATGGCAATAGAACACACATTCTTCAAAAGTGCACACAGAATATTTTCCAGAATAGATCATATGATAAGCCACAAAACAAGTCTAAACAAAGTTAAGAAGATTGAAACCATACCAAAATTTTTTTTTCTGACTACAATGGTATGAAATTAGAAATCAACAAGAGGAAAGCTGAAAAATTTACAAACATGTGGAAACTAAACAACACACTCCTGAACAACCAAAAGGGTCAAAGAAGAAATCAAAAGGGAGTTAAAAATTTCGAATCGAATGAAAATGGAAACAGAACATACCAAAAATATGGGATGCTGTGAAAGCAGTTCTTTGAGGGCCATTTATAGTGATAAATGCATGTATTAAGAAAAAGAAAGTTCTTAAATAAACAACCTAACTTTTCACCTCAAGGAATGAGATAAAGAAGAACAAACTAAGTCCAAAGTTAATAAAAGGAAGGAAATTTTTAAAAATCAGAAATGAAAATGGATACTGGAAAAATAATAGAAAAAAATCAACAAAATTAAGAGCTGTTTTTTAAATATAAATAAGCTTTCCATACCTTTAGTTAGACTAAGAAAAAAGACATGATTCTAATAAATAAAATCAGAAATGAAAGAGGAGATATTACAACTGACACCACAGATGTACAAAGGATGGTAAGAAACTACTATGAACAATTACATACCAACAACTTGGGTAACCTAGAAGTGGATAAATTCCTAAAGTCATACAACCTACCAAGACTGAATCTTAAAGAAATACAAAGTCTGAACAGAGCAAAAATGAGTAAGGAGATTGAATCAGTAATCAAAAACCTCCCAAAAGAGGAAAGCCCGGGACCAAATCATTTCCCTTGTGAATTCTTACAAATGTTTAAGAAGAATTAAAGTCAATCTTTCTAAAACCCTTCAAAAATTGAAGAGGGAGGAACATTCCCAAAATCATTTACAAAGCCAAAAGTGCCCTGATACCAAAACCAGATAAGAAAAGAAAACTTCAGGCCAGTATCTCTGATGAATATAGATGCAAAAATTCTCAACAAAATATTAGCAACCTAAATTTAACAGCACATTAAAAGGGTCATACACCATGATCAAGTGTGATTTATCCCTGGGATACAAGGGTGGTTCAACAAATCAATAAATGTGATACAGGACATAAATAGAATAAAAGGTAAATATCATTTCATCTCAATAGAGAAAAGGCATTTGACACAGTACAGCACCCTTTCATGATAAAAATCCTCAACAAGTTGGGTGAAGGAGGAACATACTTCAACATAATAAAGGCTACACATGACGAACCCACAGCTAACCTCATACTCAATGGTGAAAGTTTGAAAGCTTTTCCTTTAAGATTAGGAGCAAGACAAGGATGCCTACTATCACCACTCTTATTCAACATAGTACTGGAAGTCCTAACTAGAGCAATCAGGCAAAGAGAAAAAAAAAGGCATGCAAATCAGAAAGGGAGAAGTAAAATTGTTATTTGAAGGTGACACAATTTTACGTTTGGAAAATCTTAAAGATTCAACCCAAAACAAAAAACCTGTTGGAACTAATTAACAAATTCTGTTAAGCTGCAAGATATAAAGCCAACATACAGAATTCAGTTGCATTTCTATACACTACAACAAAATATTTGAAAAAGAAAACAATTGCATTCACAATAGCATCAAATACAATAAAACACAGGAATAAATTTAACCAGAAAAGTGAAAGAGCTGTGCAATGAAAACCGCAAGGCTTTGATGAGAAAATGAGGAAGAGACAAACAAATGGCAAGATAGCCCACATTCATGGATGATAAGAATTAATATTGTTAAAATGTCCATGCTACCCAAAGGCATCTATAGATTCAGCGTAATCCCTATCAAAATTTCAGTATTTTTTTTCACAAAAATAGAAAAAAAATCCTAAACTTCTCAGGGAACTACAAAAGTCCCCCAGTAGCTCAAGCAATCCTAAGAAAGAAGAACAAAGCTGAAGGCATCACACCTGCTGGTTTCAAACTGTATTACAAAACTATAGTAATCAAAACAGTGTGGTACTCACATAACAATGGGCACCTAGACCAATGTAGCAGAATAGAGAATCCAGAAATAAACCTGTGCATATGCAGTCAATTAATTTAAAAGAAATTAGTCAAGAATACACAATGGGGAAAGGATAGTCTCTTCAATAAATGACTGGATTGCAATGTGCAGAATAATGAAACTGAGCCTTTATCTTACACCACTCACAAAAATGAAGTCTAAATTATTTAAAGTCTTACATGTAAGACTTGAAACTGTAAAACTCCTGAAAAAAACTTAGGGAAAAAGTTCATTGACATTGGTCTTGGCAATGACTTTTTGGATATGACACTAAAAGTACAAACAAGAAAAGCAAAAATAACCAAGTGGGACTACATCAAACTTAAAAACTTCAACACAGCAAAGCAAACAATGAACAAAATGAAAAGACAATCTATGGAATGGGAGAAAATATTTGTAAACTATATATTTGATAAGGGATATACATACATATATGTAAGCAACTTACACAACTTAAGTAAAAACCTAAATAGCCTAATTAAAAATGGGCAAAAGAACTAAATAGACATTTTCCCAAAGAAAACACACAAATGGCTGACAAGTACATGAAAATGTGTTCAATGTCACTAATCATCAGGGAAATGCAACTCTAAAGCACGGTGAGATCTCACCTCATGCCCGTTAGGATGGCCATTGACAAAAAGAGAAGACACAAGAGCTGGCAAGGATATCCAGAAAAGTGAACCCTTGTGCACCGCTGGTGTGAATGTAAATCATTACAGCCATTATGGAAAGCAATGAATGTTCCTCAAAAACTTAAACATAGAACTATTTTATAATCCAGCAGTCCCACTTCTGGGTATATATCTGAAGGAAATGAAATCACTATCTCTAAGAGATCTCTTAACTCCCATGTTCACTGCAGCATTATTTGCAGTCGCCAAGATATGGAAACGACCCAAGTGTCCATTGATGGATAAATGAATAAACATGATATAGTGCATACATGTGTGTATTATATATATACACACACACACATATATATATAACAGACAGAGAATGAAATATTATTCAGCCATTAGAAAGAAGGAAATCCTGCCACTTGCGACAACATGGATGAAACTTGACGATGTTATGCTAAGTGAAATAAACCAGACATCGAAAGACAAATACTGTATGATCTCACTTTTGTGTGGAATCTAAAGGAAAAGAAAGTTTAATTCATAGAAATGGAGTAGAATGGTGGTCATCAGGGACCAGGGATAGGAAATAAGGAGAAATGCTGGTCACAGGGTACTAGTTTTTCAGTTACAAGATGAGTAAGTTCTGGGGATCTAATGTACAGCATGGTGACTATAGTTGATAATATTGTATTGTATACATGAAATTTGCTGGAAGAGTTGATCTTAAGCATTCTCACCATAAAAAAGGTTACTATGTGGGGTGATGGATGTATTAATTAACCTGATTGTAGTAATCATTTCATAGTGTGTGAGTATATCAAATCATCATGTTGTACGCTTTAAATATATAATGATTTATTTGTCAATTATACCTTATTAAAGCCTGGGGTAGGGGAAAGAAATAGGTAATTTCTCATAATTTAGTCTAACACTGTAGGATGTTCTCCTTCACATTTCTGATGGGCTTCCAGTGAGAATGCTAAAGATCCCCCAAAAAAGATTGCAAATGTTGGTTCAGATCCCCTCTCCCCTCTTATGACTTTTAGAAAAATGCACAGTCACAGGTATATTTTAGTACCAAGTGAAGAAGAGGAGATGGGGCAGGCTCTATTCAGGGGGAGGGGAGAGAAGAGTGTTCGTTGAATACTCTCCATAATTTTCGCAAAAAAGATGATAAGCAAAATTCATTAAGAACATTCTCTGGATGGCTTACGGTGATATTTTATGCAGAATAAAACCAGTCAGTACACTTTGTCTTTTGAGACGGAGTGAATGAAAACAAATTTGCACTTTTCAGGGAGGCTTTGTCTTATTACAATAGGTTTTCCTGTGGCATTGTTTTCCCAAGTTCACATTCTGGAATATGTATTGTGAAACGCTTTAAGCCTATATATGTCATAAAAAATAATAGCTGAAGTAGCCCTTAGGGGAAACTCCATAATATTGATATTGCTATTTTAGTGCGTTCATAATTGAATGGGAGAGCAGGAGAGCCATGAGTTCCTGTTTCTTATTATACCAAATCTGCTGATATAGTAGAATATGTTATGGCCACTATATTTTGAACCACCATAATCGCACGGTGTTGTGTGGCACTAATAGCAAGCCTCTGCCTTAGAGTTGGCCATAGCTTCAGAGAACAAGCCAGAGAGATAAATGAGGCACAGGCTTCTTACCTGTTTTCATTTGAAGAGGAGTTTCTTCCAGGAAAGTGGCACTTTCAGGTTGCTTGTGCTTGGTGTTAAAAAAGAAGGCTAGGTTGGTAATTAGAAGACAAGGGTCTAAAACAAGTTCTGTTACTCTGCTGTCTTAGGCAAGTTACTTTGTCTCAGGCAAAAGAACGAGTGAGATTAAACGTCCTTCCAGATGTCCTTCTGTTATAGAATTTCACCAAGTTCTCCAGGCACGATGGAGAGAATACAATAAGAAATCAATGAAGAGTCCTTATTTTTTATTGAAGTATAGTCAGTTTACAATATATTCATATGGTGTAGTAACCTATGAAAAAGAATATGAAAGCAAATATATGTATGTATATGTATAACTGAAACATTCTGCTGTACACCAGAAATGGACACATTGTAAGAGTCCTTATTTTTGATTCAAGTAAACCTTAAGGTTAGCCATAGAATAAGGAAATTTCTGTGGAAAATTCGTAAATTCTCTAACTGCAAAATTTGGTGTGAGTTGATGACGAAGGTGCAAAATGAGATGTTGGGCAGTGCAGACTGAGGAAATGATATGATGGATGAGTATCGTAAGTGAAAAGGTATGGTTGATTGTTACCCCAAACCCTCATGTAGCAGTGGGTATTATTAAAATGTGATAATAATAATCCAGTACATTTAAGTAGAAAATTACAGCTTATCAATTTCTTTCACACATATAGCAGCATTCATTTTCCACTAGAGTAAGTGGAAAGCAAAACTTAAGGACTGTGCAAATATCACTTGGAGGGTCAGAGTGGTAGACAAAGCCAAAGGAAGAGTACATGTTTGTGTATACAGCCACATATATGTGTTGGGTGAAAAATAGCAGTTTTAAAACAAACCCAAAGTGATATTTTCCTTAAGAAAACTGTCAATAATTTACAAGGTCTGTGATACCCTCAAGAATTCAATTACCACTTGCAGCTGAAGAAAAGGAAGCTATTGCACTTCCTCTTTCATTTTTTCCCTCAACAGTGAAGGCGAGGAGCAATGCTGCTTTTTAGAACATGTGGTTGATGAAATGAATCTGAGTTTATTATCAATGTGACGGAAGAAGCGCTTGACATTTTTTCACTAAATTCTGTTTTGAAACTTGTGGAGAAGACTATCCAAAATGGGTTTTTCTCATTGACCAGCAATAATAGGACTTTGATGTTTGCCTGTGTTGGAAAATTTGCTTTTTACCAGTTTCCTCAAACAAGCAGGGATGTTCCTTGTATGTTAGTTCACTGCAGGGGCAGCAAATCCTGCAATTTCCGGCAATTTCATGAGTGACCTTGTTCTTTCTAAGTAAAAATTCATGGAAATACATGTAATTTTAGAAAGAATGTCATACAAAATATTCTTGCAAGGAAATAATCATGATGCTTATCCCTAACCAAGGCAGGAGAGACATTCAGAGATACCGTTGGAAGTAAAGTATACTGGATTGAAAATCAGAACTTGTTTGTAGACCTAGTTCAACCACTTACACACAGAGCCCCTAAATTTTTTTCTGTAAATAAGGGTGCTATTATTAACACTGCCCAACTCAGAAAAACTATAAGGAACAAGTAATGATCACATATACATAAAAACACAATGCTTAAAACTTGAATGCACTACAGAAATATTCACAGTATGTAATAAGGTTACAATTTATTAGTAGCCTTTATTTGTAGGCTAACTGTAATAAGAGCTTTAGGTGTAGAATAAGACATGGTGCAGATTTTTTTTTTAATTCCAGCTTAGCACTAAGTAGCTATGTAGATTTTTTTTAATGAAGTATGGTCATTTACAATGTGTCAATTTCTGGTGTGCAGCACAATGTCCCAGTCATGCATATACATACATATATTCATTCTCATATTCCTTTTCATTAAAGGTCATCACAAGATATTGAATATAGTTCCCTGTGCTATCTTTATAAAGTTTATACCAGTATAAACTTGTTTTGTATCTTTTTTAATATATACATAATTTGTAGAACAATTTATTCAAATGAGGCCTCATGAAGTAGTTTATTATTTAACACGGATAAATCCAGAACTGTTCTCGTTAAAGCAGGGGTGAAAGGCCTAGGCTTTTGCCCTTGAATTCTACCTCCACCTGCCTCCACCGTCCCTGAGAGAGCTCTTTGAAACTGCTGGATTAGGTTTCTTGGGTTCCATCCGGGTCTAAAATATTCTTTTCTGACTCATGCCATTGTAATATACAACCTTGCACTGGGTCCTAATTCTACAATGTGTTGATTGAATTATTAAGGAATGAAGTGTGTCGACAACACTGTCTCTTCAGACCATGAAAGTCTCTTTCCACTTGACTTTTTGGTGAAGAAAGTCACTTTGCCATATGTTTTGATTTTGCAAAGATCCTGCCTTGAGGTTAGCTGTTCTTCTTCATGGATCAATCTAGTCCAAGGGGTAGAGAGAAGTAAGTTTCTTCATCTGCCATGAATGGAGTATTTTCTGGGGGAATGTCTATAAAGAGAATGGGATACAGAATTTTTATTCTGGTTTAAAACCAATACCCTCAATTCCATCTGTTGCTACAATTGTGATTTAGAGCCAAAACTATTGGCACTAGAATTCTGGATTCACAACTTAATTGCTGTGTGCAAATTAGTGCACTTTTCTGAGCCTCAGTTTCCCCATCTGTAAAACTGAGATTGTTGGGAGGATTAAATGAGTGAATGCATTCAAACTTCATGACCCACGGGGGATGACAGATCCGTGTTCAGCCCCTTTCTCCCCTCCTCCTCTTTGAGAATAGGAGCGCGTTGCACTGTTTTCTCGGCTGTTGGTGAAGCACTTTGTAGTCAACCTTTTCTCTATGCTCACGGAGAAGATGGTATCAGGGATGAATTTATGTGTCGTCTCCAAATTACATTCTATTTTAATATCTTTCTCTGTGAGAAAATCTATGTAGAATACTATCATGTTAAACTTAGACTGAATCGAAGTTTCTTTTCTTTCATCCATTTGACTCATATTTGAAAGAGGACTGACCATACAAGTGAGTGGAAAGCTGCCCAGTGTTGCGATCTTGGTAGTGAGAAGGAACCCAAAGGCTTTTGTGTGATCCAGAACTTGGTAAAATCAGCCCTTCGCTAAATTGAAAGCATTCTCTCTTGTGTATTAGATAATCTGCAGGTTTATGGATGTCCTTCCTAGACATAAGTCCCAGTGAGATCTATTTTTTATGATCCTAAAAATGCACAAGTAAAAAGAAAGTATTAGAATATTGAATTGAAACATGTTTACTCTTCTCAATGTAGCACTATACCAATTTTTATTACATTTATTCTCTTTCTTAGAGCAGAGCAGAAAATTATATCTGGGGCAGAAAGCCCTATGAAGATTGAAAGGAAATTTGAATTACATTTTCATATATCTACAGTGTCATATGACAAAATGAAAAATGTAAATAATATAGTTAGTTCTCAGAAAGATAGCCATTTGAATTCATCTTATTTTATCAAAATATATCAAAGTCAGTAGGAGCCAGCTTTTATTTTCTCAACATGCTAAATCACTGCATGACTTTGTGTTGACATGTCCACGGATGGTTTTAGCCATCCAGGATGTGATACGGCTGGAATGCCTCTCTAATGCAGCTATCTTTTCTTATTTAATTAATATCGTTTAGGGATGTCAAAGTCTCATTATTATTGGATCCTTGAGGGCTCAGACTGTGCCTTCTTAGTGCTGTGTAAATCCCATAGTACCTGGGGTGTTAATAGCCACTTGAAGATGACATTTTATATGTCAATAATAGCACAGCAAAGGTATTTATTAATGCACATGGCTAAAAGCTCTTTGCTGCTATGCTTGTAACACTGTAAGACTTCTTTCAGTCTCATATAATAGTGTAGGTCATCTAAAAGGGAAACCCATCAAGATACAACAGGATTTGAGTAAGAACCAAACAGTTCTCATTTGGAATGATAGACTTTTTATGAAACAGTTTAGACACACAGAACACTGCAGAAAGTCTTATGACACCCACGTGTACACCACCCAAAATAAGCAGAAGTGCTAATATAGTGCATATTTGCTTCAAATATTTTTCTTAGGAAATTAAAATATTTCAGATCCATTTAAATGTCTTCTCTTTGCATTCTCTTTTTTGCCTTCGTGGAGGCAACCGTTAGGCTGAACTCAGTATATATAATTCCAGTCTGTGCTTTTAGAATTTTATGATGCATGTCTGTACCTATAATTACTGTATAATATTGTTTTGTTCACTTTTAAATGTATATAAATGGCACGTCACTGTGTATATCATTTTGACTTACTTCAGTCACGTTATTTACTGTTACCATTTCTCATGCTTCTTTGTTTTATTTTTTCTCCGGCCCCCTAGGTAGAGTTGGCTTTACCTTCTCCAACCCTGTTTTTCCCTGTTCAGACTGATTTGCAAGTTCTGCCTTTGTACGGGTAAGGGTCCAATACACAGGGAAATGCACAGATTACCCACTCAAAAGGAGTCACTGGAAAGAGTTTAATGGAAGGGCTGCACCCAAAGGTGTGGGTAGGGTGAACAAAAACAAGGGACCATGGCTCATCTTGAGGCTCCTACAGCAGGCTCCAAGAGACCAAGAGAAGCTGTTAGCACTTCAGAGGTCTGAGAGGCGAGAGGAGGGAGGCCTTCGCAGGGTCCAGCAAGTGCAGCAGCCTGCGGGGGCCGTGGCCTTCAGAGACTTCAGCTGCTGACAAACCAAGCAGCCAGAGAGGCCAGTTGATGCAGCTGTTAGGGGTCAGCCTCTAGATGCACAGAGTAGGACCGAGAAGGGTGGAGACTGATCTTAGTGGGCAAATGGAAAATCCCGTGTAGGCTTCTATTTCTCTTCTATTAATGACAACTTTAACATTTCTAGCACAAGTGTTTAAACTCTAAAGCTGCTCACTAGCTTTGCTCCTTACACCTTCAGAAAGATTAAATTCAAACTCTCCCATTCCATCTTCCCTTCTGTGTATGTCTAGTGTTTTACTGTGTTTTTGACCCCTCCCAATCTGCCGCTGCTGTGACTTTCACTGTTATGATTGTTATTATTTGTTGTCAATATTTATTTAGATTTAATAATGTATCTTAACCAATTTCTTCGCTTTTTCATCCCACTGCTTTCTTACAGGTCCAGTTTCCTTTATTAACAGAGTAGTTTTTCTGTGGCAGCCTCTTGCGCCCTTAGAGTAGGGGCACATGTCTGTGGGTTCTGCATCATCTGCTGCAGGATTTCCCCAGTTCTAGTCTTGTGTTAATTCTCAGTGTAGACAGTGGCCAGTGCGTATTAGAGTTCCATTCTGTCAGGGCCAGCCGGCCTGCCTTTCTCTCTTTCTTTCTCTCTTTCTCTCTTTTCTTTCTCTCTTTCTTTAGCAGTGATATTCTTCTGCTTCTGTTCTTTCTCTATTCTTCTTCTTTCTCTCTTCTTTCTTTCTTTCTTTCTCTCTTTCTCTCTTTCTTTCTCTCTTTCTCTCTTTCTCTCTTTCTTTCTCTCTTTCTTTCTTTCTTTCTTTTTCCTCAAAGCATTGTAGGGAAGGAGTGGGGCAGGACAGGACAGGGAAGATTCCTTGTCCCTAGACCTACAGGAACACCTTTGTTTCTAGTTCCACGTTTGATAGACTTTATTCAGGGAGCTCAATTCTAGCTCCGTAGTCACACACACGCCTCAGGGCTTCTCTCAAGCTCATATGCCTCCTGCTTACCTTCTGGCTTGGAGGTCTACTTCGTTTTTGTTACTAGGGGTTTCTGTTTCTTGCTTTTAGCTTTGGGTATACACTTTTGAAAAATGAATTTCATTCAGTACTCCTCTAAGTCTGAAGCCAGAGGGGATATTTTGTGTGTTAGCTTAGTTGACCATAATGACTAGAAGTTCAATGATGGATTATATGCAGCTCGATCATTCTATGAAGAGTCTTTCTGCTCTGTGTTTTTTTTTTGTTCTCTGCTATTTTTCATCCACCTTTCGCATTTCTTTCCTTTTTTTTTTTTTTGCTTGGGTGTTTTGATCTCTTTACCTTCGTTGGCTGATTTTTCTTTCTCTTGCCTTCTTTATACTCAATTCAGATGATTATTTTTGTACATTATAGAAAAATGGCCAGCTGCCATTCTATTTCTTATGCTCTCAATTCTATTTTAAGGAACATTTTCCAGTTGTCTCTAAAATCTTATTTGATTTTTTGTTGTCTCCACTCATTGGATGTCTCCCCTACACTGTGCAAGGTCTTCAGTTAGTTACATTTCGCCATCTCTCCCTGTGCTTATGCCAGTAACTTGTCTCTTGCTGATTTCATTTGCTCCTCAACTTGCTGCATTTGGGTAGTTGCCTAGGGACAAATTCTGGGCATTTTTTTTTAAAATCTAGTTATCCAGGATGGCAAAACTGAAACACTAAATAAAACTGCCATAAAGGGATTTTTAATGGAAAGCATCTTTACTCCCATGTATGGTTAATTTTGCCTAATTTCTGGGAGAAAAAATGAAGATTTTATTTTCAGATATAAAGAACAGGAATATATTCATTGTAAATATAAACTAATCGGGCTGAAGCTTATTTTTACTCAATAACTGAAACTGGGAAATGTATGTAACTTGTGGGGAAAAAATCAGCACTTAAATTCTCACTGTTTCTATTGAAAAGTCTTTTGAAGAGACTTTTGAAAATTATTAGCTCTATACATTCAGTTTTGCCATCAAATGGGATTATCCTTTCCCACTTTTTAGACATCTCTCCCTTTCTTCCACTTTGTTTTTATTTTTGGTTTTATGACATTATGTGTCTCTAAATTAGAGCAATATATGTACAGAGATCAAGCAAATATTTCAAGGCTTGTAAAGAAAAACGGCACTCCTCTGGCCACATCTCTCAGCCCTGTTCTTCAGAGACAACCTATTTCCAAATCTTTGCTCTGCTGCTTCTGGATTTTCCCTGCGTATTTCTAAATAATACGCATATGCTGCCAGGCCTTGAGGTTTTTTTTTTTTTTTTTTTTTTTCAATTTTTGACATTAGTTGTTTTCCATCTACTATGGAAATTGTAGATTTAGCACTGCCACCTCTGCATCCTCTTAATCACCCTCTCCTCACCATTCTAATATTATCATAATGGTTGGTTTACTAGATATTCAGTATTTGCATTTAGCTTGTTCACAAAAGAGCCATACACGTAACTCTTATCTGTTATGCAGTTTTGTTTTGCCTAGAATTAAAAATTGCCTTGGTTTTTCACTTGATTACTCTTCAATATAAAGTCATTAATTTTCCCTCCAGACTCTTCTAAAGAACTGTAAAGTCCTTCTTCAAGCACGTCAAGTATTCTATGAGTTTTTTTTTTTTTTTCCTTTTTCCCCCTTTTAGAGCCATCTGTCAGCCCCGGGGCCAGCTGCACAGTTGTAATCCTATTATTTCCATTGACCCCTCCTTTGAAATCCCCATCATCGTTCCCCTGATTTGGATTCCCGGCGGTTATTTTACCTTGGATTGGTCAGTTTCTTCTGAGAGAATTGTCTAATCACCTGCTTAGGGGATGTATATGAGAATTCTGAATGTCCAGGAGAGGAAAAAAAAAAACCCTGATTTTCAACTTATCTTCAGAACCGACCTAGCATCCTTCCACTTGCACTCCATTAATTACAGCAAATCACAGGGCCAACCCCGAGTCCAGGTGAAGGACCTTCACCGGAGTCCGAGTACCACCCGTGTGGCTCCTTGTGACTGCCCTGTAACAGCCTACTTCAGTAAGCACTTCGCTTTCGGATCTGCTTAGTGAATGGAGGGCCATCCCATTTCATCTACGAACCTGCCGGTAACCTCTCTCCCCTGCTGTTTCCTTTTCTCTCATTTTTTGCCTTTTCTCTTTCTTTTTATTATCATTTTCATTGAGGCTTCTGGAAGGTGTGATAACAATCACGTATGCTTAATTCATCATTTTTAACCAGACATCCCCATTCTCTCGCCTGCTTTTTTTTTTTTTTTTTTTTTTTAATTTTCTTCAAACACCACGAGCACTTATTTGGAACTTGTTTATTTATGAAGAGGTCACAAATAACCACATCTACAAATAACTATGCTTGATTCTCATTAGATTGTTGTTTTCAGTGCTTTGAGCCTAGGGTAATTTTATGGTTATATTATGACAGAATTTTTTAATTAAATCAAATCTGTTCATTAAGCTTTCAAAACCTGAAAAAATCGACAGTGGACCATGAAGGGGTCTGAAGTGACAGAGAATTCCTTGCTTTTGATTTTGTTTGTTTTCTGTAGCAGAATGAAGGTGCATAGTTGCAGAACGAGCTCCCTAGGAGAGGACCTGAATCCAGAGGGAAAGACACCTTTAAATCCATTGCATGTAATCTGAGAACATGTGAGCTTTGACTTAAGAAAAACAGTGGGTTATAAGTAAAAGTAGTAAGAGGTTTGACCTCGGATTTCCCTAGATTAGAATCTAACCTGCACGACACATTAGCTCTCTGACTTTGAGCACTTGATTTTACCTTTCTGATTCCCAATTCCCTTATGCCTGAAATTGAGGTAATTATACACATCCAATTTATGGGTTTGCTGTGTTTGTTAAATGAGATATTACATGTGAAAATAACACCTCAAAGTATAAGCTTTCTGGAACACTTTATTCCAGAAAGTACAGTGATTTATCCCAAGGAAATATTTAGACAAATATCCCAATTTTTGCACTAGGATGTTCCTGAAAAGTTTATAATAGCAAAAAGTGTGAAACAACCAAAATGCTCATTAAGAAGCGGTTACACAAGTTATGATCCATTCATACAATGCAGTACTGTCATTTTTGAAAAGAAATTGAATCATTCTTTTAGGCACATAACATAGTGATTCTAAGTAAAAACCCTAGAGCCCCAGCTGCCTGGGTTTGCAGTCTGGAGTGCAACCGACTAACTGCATGACCTTGGACAAGTCACTTCACCTCTGTGTGTATCAGTTTCCTCTTCTATAAAATACAGCTCCTAGTAGTAGCTAATTCACTGGGCAAAGCACTTAGAACATTGCCTGGCATATAGTAAGTGCCATATAAATGTTCTCTGTCATCATTTATCAGATGTTTATAGCCAGATAAGAACAGATACATATTGTTGCACTTTCAGAAGTGTTTTGGCCATTTCGTCTTACAGATTGAATTCTTTAAAATAGTTTTGCATCTCCCAACATGCTTTCTGTGTCAGCTGAAGTCCCATATTCAACAAGGTACGGGCATTTGACAAGGGGCCGACAATAGGAGACGTGTTCTGGGAGCATTACGTGGCTCCCTATTCTAGAACACCATTGACTCCATAAAGATTTTCTTAGAGCAGATGTTCGGTAATACATCTGACCTTTGGGAAGAGAAAAATACAGATTTATGCAGAAGGCACACTGCCAACAGAGAAATCATCCCTGAATAAATTCAAGGGTAGGTTGATTGATTTTGTATTACTATAATGAAATATGGGAAATAGAAAATCTACTGCAGTGATGTGACTTACAGCTAGAAAAGCTAAGCAAATGTTTGCTTATTTCTGTGTTCCTGGAAGGGTCATTTGATGGCCTTGCCTTTGTACTTGCTGGGCCTCTCACCCGTGAATGTGCTGGATACACAGTGACACTAAAACTTACATTTCCTTTAAGCCCCAAGTTGATGGGTTTCAAAAATATTACCTGATTTTATCTTTACAACAACCAACAATACTATAAATTAATTAGGATGGGTAGTTTATCCCCCTTTTACAGGTAAAAGAATAGGCACTCCTGTCTAAAATCACTTGTGTAGAAGGACACAAGCCAATAAATAATAAAACCGAAATGCTGAATTTAAATCCAGTGGTCTTTCCACGACACTATTCACTCACTCATCCATTCAGTTAGCGCTATAAACTTTGTGAAGACCTGTACTGAGTGAGATGCAAAGAAATAGAAGGCAGTCCTTAGCTGTTACATACTGTTAATTTGATCGGGGAGACGAAATACAAAATGGCTCAAAAAGGAGAGTATCATATGTAACAATGGAGATGCTCATTTTGATCTTCTGATTTTCCATGAAGACCTCGGGGAGGAGAAAGTTTGTATGCTGTGCTAGAAGTAATAATGAGCTTTGGGGTAATTGGGAAGGTTGAGAAATGGGGGTAGACAGCAGTAGCAAAGGTCTGGAGTACAAAATACATTTTCTCACTGTTGATAGGGGCAGAAGGAGTGGGAGCAGGATTTAGGAGAGGATTCATGGGTTGAGAAGATGGGGCTGGCGATGTACAGCTTCACAGGTCAGGCTCAGGCATTGGCTGTGACCTCCCAGGCAGCAGGGAATCATCAGAATCTATTAGATAGAGGGACAAAATGGGGGAAAATTTAGAAAGAGTTATCTTGGCAACAGTGTAAGATAAATTAGGAAAAGCTAAGCTGGGGGGGAGGAACGGATATTTCAATTGTAACTATATTGCCCATGAGATATGTAAAGATAAATCCAGAGTCGGGCAGGCCGCATGTTGTCTGAGAGAGGTCATTTTGTCTTATCCTCCAGTTAACTAACTGGGGGCAGGTTCAACAGAAAATGAGAAACAAATAAAGAGAAAAGAATTTCTGAGCACAACAGTGAATTTGCTTTTGAGTATCACTCTCTGCCTGAGTAGTGTGTTCCTCATCTAAAACCTCTGATGTCCAGAAACCTCCACTCACTTCACAAAAGTAATATATGACACACGCATGGACAATTTGTTGAAGGCAATGGTGGCTCGAATTCACGCTGGAGGAGAACCACACCTCTGAATTTCAAGAATCAACATGCATTTGGATTAAATAGCAAACAGGCCCAGAAATAGCTGAAACTATAGACAACTGAAGTTTGTGTAGTTGAGGTAAAAGGTCTCTGTGATTGAATTTCAGACATTGACACCATGGGCACTCTACTGTTCAAATAGCTGTTCTGGTGGATGTACAGACATGTGTAGACTGACGTGGGGCCATGAGAGATGTAGACACAAAGGATTCTGAGCAGAATTCCAAAGAAAGAAAAGGATCCCCACCAACACAAATGGGAGAGAATACACTTCTGTTTTCCCATTGCCTTACATAGCAGTGGTTGATATTCAGCACATAAGCCACACCATAGTTATCCTTGTACAGTGGTTGAAGCTGATGATAATGATGACTGTCCATCTAGGTACATGTGCATTGCTGATGTTCATGGATAAACTGTATACTAAGTATAATTATCCTCAGTTTATAAAATACTGCCTCCTCTCCTGATTCAGTTCCCAGACTGAATATTCTAAGTAAATAGCTCTCCCTAAAAGAAGATTGTCCAAAGAGGAACTGGTCTCTTGGTACATTATGAGGGGAGCTTGGCAATGAGTTGACAGCAGCAATGTAGAAGACAGAGTTACCAAGGAGGGACCAGCAAGCGGAAGTAACTGCCTGGATATGATGGTCAAGGGGAAGGAGCCATGCAGATCAAAGTTCAGCAAAATGCCTTGTACTCCTGGAGGATGGTGGTGCCCCTTCAAGCAGTAGCAATGATGGGTTGGAGGACATACTTGGGCTTCATGGTTGCTCTTTTAGATTTGAAAGGCAGGTGAGATACTCCAGCAGAGGTAGCCTGCAGACAGCTAGGATGTGTGGTCAGAACTTTCCTCAAGCAGAGAGAAATCTCAACTTGAGAGATGCCACTGTAAAGTTTAGACAAAGCTGTTGTGAGTAGGAAAATGGGAAGTGAAAAACAGAAGGCTGAGTTCTAATACCCACAGTGGAAAGAAACAGAACAATAAGATGAGTGACTAAACATCCACGTGAGGTAAAGTCACCAGATTTAACAAAAATACAGGATGCTCAGTTAGACTTACATTTCAGATAAGCAATGAATGATTTTTTTTATATAAGCATGTCTCAAATATTGCACAGTCATGGGACATAGTTTTCTGAAAAAAAATGTTCATTGTTTGTCTGAAATTCAAATGTAACTGGGCCTCCTGTATTTCACCTGGCAAATCATGTCATTTTGACTTGATAACATGTCAGAACTGCAGATGTAAAGGGGTCGTGAGAAACATGTACTCAGCTTTGCAAGTGGTCCCCTGCTTATTGATTTCAGAATTTTGTCAGAATTCATACACACTTGTTGGCAAGGTAAATAATGCTATTGTTTAATGTAATTTGTTTCATCAAACTATTGATCAAATTGTTTACATTATGCATGTCAAGTAAAACTGTGTTTCTAAAAAGACAATACCAATTTGGCAGGACTAACACCAGAGTCAGGATGCGTGCAAGGATATAAAGATTCCTTTTTAACTGCAATACTTCTCAAATTTTGATTTCAGGGTATTAGTTTAAACTGTGCTTTGTCATTAGCACATGCACAGATTAGATTCATATTAGATGCATCTTTGAGTCTTTCCAGTGCTTTAATCCACCAGAGTGGTCATTTTCAAAAGTATGAAGGAAACAAAATCCAAGGAATTTATATTGATTTTTGATCATTATTTAAACTGAAAGGCCAGAGACTTTTTAAAATTCGATAATATTCTAATCAAATTATATCTAGTTTTTTCCTAAATCAATTCTTGCCTCAAGTACAATAGCCACAATTAGGAAGGTAATAAATATTGTCTTTGATAGTCCATGAAATAAAGTTCATAAGCTTGTCATTATGAGATTTAGCTGTAGATTAAATTTTTTACTTTCATGGAGTATAAATGTTAAATTGTCCGTAGGCAATATCTTACGTGTGAAACATTATGCAATCTAGAAAAACCATGCAATACATTCACAAATGAAAGAAGAACTGTTAGCTAGGTTTTACCCTCTGGAAAGGAAACCATAAAGATAGTGTCATGTTCTCCAAGAGAAGAGACATGTTTCAAACGGAAGAGGGGTGACCTATGATGTTGAATGTTGTTGAAGTGACGCAAGACAAGAACTGCCATAGCGTTAGCAATGTGGGTGTCCTCAGAGATCTTAGTTGTGATGTGGCCGAAAGCCCAACTGAGTGAACTGGGAATCAGTGGGATGGGAGAAAATGCAGACAGATCATCAGCAGAGGGAACTCATTTAAGAGATTTGGTTGTGAAAGGAAAAGATATAGGAGAGTAATCAGAAGGAATATGCGGTTCGGTGAGGTTTCTGTCTTTTGATGATGGATGCTTGAGCATGATTAAGCCTAAATGGGAGGATCTATTTGAGAAGAAGAGACGGAATATAGAAAAGCGAGAAGGGATAATTGGTAGTGTAAGGTGAGGGACGCTGAAAAAGATGGGACCCTGACACAGGCTCCTCTAATGTTACAAGTTGTAGAAATGGAGTAAGTATGAGTATGTTTGGGAGCAGAGGGATAAGAGCATTCTCATCTGGTGACACGTTTTCTCTGTAAAGGAGCAGGTAAGATCATCTGTGGGGGCGGTGAGTGGAAGGGAAGTTGATGAGTTTTGTTGATGTTTGTGAAGAGTGGGCATGTTGATTACAGGGATGTGCTAGGCTGGTGAGGCTGTGTTCAGGGCCCATTTGCAGCTGATGGTTAGAAATGTACAGCGGGACCAACTTATACAGTGCCCAGTATTATACCAACAAACATTTTTCAACAAGGGTCCCAGCTTGAGCCTAAAATGTGTTTACTGTGGGACTCACTCGTGTCTGCAGGGCCAGTTAGAGAGACTCACAGATATTAAGGGCTAACGCCTTCTGCTGTAGCAGCATCTGAAGTATAACAAGAATAAAATTGTTGCCATGTTTGCATTCGTTCAACCTAGTAGAGATGACTGTACAAGGGCCTAGCATCCTTTTATTCCATCCCTTTTCAGAGCTGGGAGAAAGTGATGAACTTAACCTGGATATTCCTGGAGTGCAAGTTTAGGAAAACTTTCTTGGCAAATATAAGAAAGCAGAAATAAATTGCAGAGGCAGAAAAGGCTTCTTGCAATTTTAAATCAGAAAATTCTAAAAATGAAGGAATGGCGGATTCAAATACGGTAGTTGGCACGTGTTGGCCTCATCTCCCGTTTCACAGGGGCTTTCCTCTCTCGCCCTAAGTGCCAGGAGGCATGATCTCTGCCCTTTTCTCCACACACCTCTCCACTAGTGCTTTTGGAAAGCCAGCCGCCATTAACATGCCTGCCTCCAAGAATCCTCTGTGATGAATGTGACTGAGCATCCTTCTTTGAACTCTGTACTGTAAGGGTACTTAGGAAAAAGGCGATGCTAGGCATGACTATATACAACTCACTTTCTAGGCCATGAGTGTTGCTGGGTGGAGGAGACACCCTGAAGAAACCCTGCACAAGGGACCCATCCTCCCGGGAGTCCGTGCGTCATACATGGGGTTACACTCACTAATGAAAAAGAAATTCTTTCGGTTTTAGCATTCCTAATAAAATGGCCATGGTGTTACTACTGCTTCTGTGCATCTGTAAACTGCAGACGAGAATAACACCTGCCCTGACCCTCTCAGAGCTATGCAAGATACCCTTGAGATAACGGAAAATGAAGTGCTTTAAAACTGTAAAACAGCAGGTAAATAGGAGCAGTTATTTGATCATCAAGTGTTCTTTCATCCCCCAGCTATTTAACGCCCTCAGCTTTGAAGGCAGCGCTGAACTGTGTTCAGCTTTTCCTTGTTCAGTCTCTAATTATCCTGGAAAGAATTTCCTCTCAAATTCATTCATCACATAGTGAGTGGCTACCATGCACTAGGCGGTGCTGGGCATGCAGTGGTGACTGACAAACATGATCTGTACCCTCAGCTCGTGTGAGCACCTCCCACCCCAGATATATACCTGGATCCCACTGCAAAGTTTCCATTTACTCTTCTGAATGGCCCAACCTCTAACAGTACCAGTGCTGGTAACCTTTGCCAACTAAAAATTGGCGCTTGCCACCTGCCTCTACAGGGACTGAATCACGTTGGCACTTGCCGTCTACCTCTGCAAGGGTTAATCACGACCGTCAACACACCCTGACTGAAAGGAGTTCAGGGTGGGGGTCAGGAATGAGGCGCTCTGTGCTCTGGGCAAACTGGTGGAACAGGCCTTCAGATAGTTAGATATTTTCAGGAGAAGATTTTATGAGCCTAATTTTTGCATCTCCTCATATCTAGAAAAGCACTAAAATCGTTAACAGTGACACCTGCTACTTGAGACCAGCAGCGAGCCTCTGCCTTAAATGCGTGCTTGACTGCACGTCCCCCCTTAACTGAAATCATATATGGTACTGAGATCCCCCTGCCCCTTAGGAGCAGTTCTTCAGAGCTATCTGCGATGCTGTCTCCTGGGCTACAGTCCTCATTTTGCCCCAAATAAAACTTAACTCACAATGCTCACATTGTGAGATTTTATTTCAGTGGATAATTTATAATAGTGCCTTGAGGCTCCCATATTTATTTGATCATCAGCATTCCTTAGAGAGAAGTCTGTTTTCTCTTAAAGGTATTATTGTGTTAAGTTCATCCTCATTATTGCATGCTGATACCTGCATTTTGATCATTTCTTATGGTAAAAGTGTAGTTTTAAGGGTTAATGGAAAAAAGGTGCAGAGCTACTATTTGCATGGGGGTTTATGGTATTTTTGGAGGGGAGGTGTAGTTTATGTGCGGTAGCTTTCTAGCACTCGTGGAATGTGGGGTTTGATTTGTTCTGATGTACACAGAATTCCTGATTTTATTTCTTTTACATAATACCTGGTTGTCGAGAATCAACACAGTAGTTGCTAAGTAACCACATGGCTCCACTGGCCCTAAGATTTTATTGCAGGGAATATAAAAGGATGCTGCTGTAGGAAGCATCTCATTTAGAGAACTCTTCCTGTTATGCCAACAGGATTCCTTGTTTTCCTTCTAAGGCTTGTCTACGCAAGTGGAGAACTGAAGTGATCATTGCTTTCAAAGTGGAAGCAGAAATGTTGACATATATGAGCCACTTGGATGAACTTATTTATCAAATTCAACAATTAATTGCTGGAGTTTCTACTTCACTGCCTGGCTATACTTAAGGCAGTGTTCAGGCTCAACAATAGCATATTGATATGAGAGTCTTAGGCAAATTGTCAGATTTTCTCTTTTGAGATACATGTCAAGTGAAGGCATATTTGCATACACGTTTATAACAGGTGTATCTAGATGTGTACCCATGGGTGTTCCGACTTTCTTTTCTTTGTTTTGTTAGAATACTCTCCAAAAATTTCCCCAAGAAAGTTGGAAAAAAAAGCAGGATAAAGGCAAAATTTGGAAGATAACTGTCTTTTCAGTTTGTGCATCAGTCTGGCTCCAATTCTCAGACCCCACTCTTGTAAATGCTGGGGGGAAGAATTGACAGCTTGTGTCTTTAAGAAATCCACAATCCAGTGAGAAAAAAGCACATACAGGGATAAGTTCAGGGGTGGGATGATGGCTGTAATAGAAGTTTTGCGCCACTATGACAGCACAGGGGGTGGGGGTGGGGTGAGAGAAAGCATGTTTACCTGGTCAGGGAAGAGTCAGGGAGGGCCTCAGGCAACGTGGTGTCCTGGAAATAAATGGGGCCCGAGGGGGACTAAGCAAATGTGGACAGGCCCATAGCCCTTGGCAAGCAGGTACATATTTTGGATAAAATACAGTTCAGAAGTTACCTGTGTGTGTGTACACACACATACACACACACACATATATATACACACACACATATACACAAACATACATAACTTTGAACTGTGTTTTATTTTATACATATATATATATATATATATATATATATATATATATATATATATATATATGGAGAGAGAGAGAGAGAGAGAAAACTGACCTGAAACTAGCTTACCAGAAATAATGAGAAAAATTAAGGCCTCAGCAGTGACTATGATCTGCTGTGTCACGGTGTCCCATAGGGACAGGGCTTCCTGCATCAGGGTAGAGGGGGCAAGGTGGCTGGAAGTGAGACCCCAGGAGAACTAACCTATCCCTTAATATGGAGCTAGCATGTTTAGGAAAGGACAGGCTCCAAACTAGAAAGTGCCCTAATGACCTTCAAAAGTAGAATGGATAAACTGTCCTATAGTCACACAGTGGAATACACTGAAGCAATGAGAGCTGATGAAATCTAACTACATGCGACAATGCAGAGGAATCTCACAAACGTAACGTCGAGAGAAAACAAGTCAGTCACAAAGGAGTATATGCTATATGACTCCATTGATATGAAGTTCAAAAACAGACAAATTAATTTCTGACATTAGGAGTCAGGATAATGGTTAACCTTGGTGGGAAATAGTGAATGGAAAGGGACATGGAGGGGGTCTTTGGGATTATGTAATATTCCATTCTGTTATTATTATTATTAGAATACTGATTACACAAATGAAAATTTATAAAACTTCTTCAAACTGCGTAGTTATAAGAGTTCTTTTCTATATGAATATTATGCTTTAATAAAAAGTTTTAAAAAGGGAACTGGAAAAATTTCACCAACTGGCCTTGAAAACGGCAAGTAAATTCAACTTCTGTCTGCTTGCTCATATTGTGTGGAAAGAAATAGAAAAGTCACCCATGGGAAATCTCAGACTTGTGCCATGCATAGGCGTGGGTTCCAATTTTATAATGCCTGCTTGTATGTTAAATCCGACAAGTTCTCAGAATAAAGTAAAAATGGGACAAGGGCCACTAAAATCTCTACGGGACCTCCCTAAAAGGAAATACAAAACCACTTTGCAAGGGCATTTTTGCAGCCTAAGGCATTTAAGACTCAATGAGGAAAACAAAAACAAATAAAGCAACTTTAAACTGGGGACTAGACACATAGAAAAGAAATACAAAGCACATGATGAAACCTGTCACCATGAGCAAGTGCCAGCTGATATTAAAAAACTACAGATTTAGCAGACCAAGAAAATGCATATAACAGAATGACCTGGAAAAGACCATGGAGTAACTATGTTTAAAATGATGAGAAGGTAAACTAAAATCTGAAAGTCACAATGAATGAACTGTGGAGTAATTTTTTGAAAAAGAACAAACAGAACATCAATGAATACAATGGAAAAATAATATGAATACAGAAAATTTAATCAACTCGATAACAACTTTGATTAGTGGACAAGATAGAGCATTTCAACCAACAAATAGAGAATGCATCTTTTTCAAGCACACATGGAATATTTACCCCCAAATTTACCTTGGACTAGACTGTAAAAGAAGTCCAAACACTTACTAAAGAATTTGTATCATGTAGATCAAATTTTGTGATTACAATAAAATTAAATAAAACAAAATAAATAGCAATAAGTGAGCCAACATCACTACTTTCTCATATATTTGATAATAAAATTTGTACTTTTCAATAACTCATGAGTCAATGTAAAAACCTAATGGAAATTATGAATTAGTGATGATTAAGTGACAAGCACATATCATTTCAAAAATGAACAATGCAGCTAAATTTGTACATTGATGGAAATTTTTAGCCATAAATTGTTATACATAAAATAAGGCTGAAAATTAATGTACTGTGTTCAACTCCCAAATATAGAAGAATAAAGTAAAAGTGAAGAAAACAGAAGGAAGGGAAGATTACAAACAGAAATTAATTAAATAAAAAATAATTTTCTGATTAGATTAGTAAATAAGCAAACCCAAAAGTTATTCTTCTGAAAACAGGCAAACGTCTGAAATGATTGCTCAAGGGAGCAAATAATAGAGTTCACAAAGATTTTTTTAAAGTATTTAGAATTTAGAAGGGGCTATATCAATAAATAGTGTAGAGAATGAAAATATAAGAGAATATTCAAAATAGCAACCTGTCAATAGATTTGAAAACTTAGATACAGTAGAATTTTACTAGAAAAATATTTTTACATTGAAACAACATATACATATAAATGACCAGTTGTTTATACTTAGTGCTTCTCTTTCGCAAGTGATATCTAACAGTGAGTTCTTTTTTAAATTGAAGTAGAGTTGATTTACAATGCTGTGTGTTTCTGGTATACAGCCTAGTGATTCAGCTATACATATATACATGTGTATGTTCCTTTTCAAATTCTTTTTCATTATAGGCTATTACAAGATATTGAATATAGTTCCCTGTGCTCTACAGTAGGACCTTGATGTTTATCTAGTTTATATATAGCAGTGTCTGCAAATCCCCAGCTCCCAATTTATCCCTCCTCACCCCCTCTTTTTCTCTCCTGGTAACCACAAGTTTGTTTTCTACGTCTGTGAGTCTAACAGTGAAGTCTTAATTTTTAAAAATGGGCAATTGTCTAAGTTTGGACAATTACCCATTGTTTCATTTTTATAAAATCATCATAGTATTTCAAAGTAAACATGCTCATTTAAATTTTTTCTTCAAATTCAGAAAAAAAAGGTTAAAATCCATTTGCAGTGATTCTTAGCACATGCCTTTGAGCTTGCAGGTATTACTGAGTGTTCGCTCTCCTCTTTTTTTTTTTTTTTGCAAGTGTACTAAGAATTCTGTTCTACTCACCAGCTCCCCGCATCACATCCTTAACAAGAGCTTAAAAGGGCAAAGACCCATATTTCAAGGCTGTTAGAAAATAATTGATTTCTTAGGGCATGATCCTAATGCACCTGATAATACTCCAGGCTGGCACAGATTTAGACTTTTCCTTTGTCTTGCTAAAGCTTACTGTATAATGCAAGGCATTTTATTGACTCACCTGATCCAATTAATCTATGAATTATATTTTTAACCTTATCACCCCACTCTAAATGTGGAAAAGTATTTCAGTTTGACATATTTCTTACTCATCTTAACCTCTTGATATAAGAAGGCAGGATTTCTTAGCGCCAGGTATTGCCGTAAACTCTATGAACCAGAAAGAAGTGGCGTGAGTGAGACTTGATCTAAATCAACCCTAAAAGAAAAAAAAAATGTTCAAAATACAAAAGAAATGTTGCATTTCGTATCACATAGTTTACAGGGCAGGTACAAACGTGATGGTATCGTGTCCTTACCTGTCTGCATGCACACCTGTGCAGACCTGTCTGCACACACACGAACACAGGGGAGCAGGGGAGCTAGGTGATTATCCCACTCCATTTTACAGGTGAAGAAACA
The DNA here is from genome assembly GCF_009834535.1 of Camelus ferus. Taxonomy (NCBI): domain Eukaryota; kingdom Metazoa; phylum Chordata; class Mammalia; order Artiodactyla; family Camelidae; genus Camelus; species Camelus ferus. The sequence continues at coordinate 81,884,668 of NC_045732.1, read as the reverse complement.
GGCTCAAAGTTTAAGAGTCCCTTGTCAATGTCATGCAATTTAACATGCAAATATCTGTGGCAGAGTCTGCCAGTATTTCCTGCTTTACACTGCACACTAATCTAAGTTGAGGGCATTACTCGTTGGGAACAAGGAACATCACTCATTTTCTCCCTGCTTTTCTTCCTTATTTAATCACTACTTCTCAGCTGCCTACCTTACGCCAGGCACTATAATTGAGTCCTCTGTGTGTAGTTGGCTTCCCTTTCGTCTTAACTTCCCTCTTTTTGATAGCTACATTGCCTTCCATGCTGCCTCGGTAATCTCTGCCTCTGACCATTTACTATTTTCAGCCACCCAGTAATCAAGTTCCACCAAAGCAAACCAAGGCTGGAGATAGTGGGCTTCTGTAACTGGAGGTGGTTCCTGTAAGGTGGTTCTCACTTTTGTGCAGAGAAATAATGGCTATTTTCTGAGTATAATGCTTCTCTGAATTGAGCCATAAATCAATTTGTTGTGGAAAGGTAAGGAGGAACACTGAAAATAGAGGGGGAAAAGCACCATCCAGAAATCTGAATCTATATTGGGAAATTTTCTCAAATGTCCTTGACACATTTTTACTAGATGTGCGGAATTTAGGATAACTATTAATTAGACAGGGACATTACATATGCTCTGATTGTTTGGCACAATAAAGGCATACGGCTGAGATCTACAAACATCATTTGGCTACTCAGTGTAAGGTGACCCTGCGTTATGGCCCCTGGCCAGTTCATTATTATTATGGATGTCCAACCTTTGTATCTGACTGTATTTCCTTGGAAGGACTTGAGTGTGGTTGACTTCTGGACTACAGTCTGCCAAGAACCCTAATGCAAAGTTATAAAGTGCCCCATGATGTCACAAAATCTAGCTAGAAGGGCGCTGCTGGGATTTTATTTGTTTTCAGAATAACCAGTTGTCTAACCAATTTCAAAGCCTTTTCTTAAAAAAAAAAAAAAAGATTCTGCATATACATCCGCACAGCCAAAGCATTGCTCATTCCCAAGATGGCAAGCAAAATGATATTGGAGTCCCTGTACTGTAATGTTATGTGGCAGTTTCCTCCCATTAAAATGCTGGAATTCATTGCTGCTTAGCAAAGGTGTCATAACAAAAGCATTTGTCCAAGTTCTTGAGAAAATACAATCAGAGCTTGTGGGGGAAATGGCTGTGCATGAATGCTAAGTGTTATTTTTATGTTCTGAGGCTTTTCAAAGACACACAGATATGTTTGGTAAAAAACAGAAACATACAATATTCCTTCTGTTTGAGATGGACTTGCACAATACAACGTCTACACCCTCCTGTGAAGGTTGCGGTGCTCGGGGCTGATCTATTCTTCTGGGTGATGCTCCAGGCCGGTGTCCCTCTGTTGTGAACTTATCTAGTTATTTACCGAGTCCATTGCAAGCAGGCAGCCTTCTCTTCCTGCCTGCTACATGTTAATATGCAGAACAAAACTCGTGCAGAAGTGCTACAGATATTTAGGGCATTTAACTGCGGTAGTAAAATACAAATTAACGGGAAAATTGCTGACATCGTTAGTGTAAAGCATTAACATCTGCAGGTTACACGTGCCAGATGTATAATATCTGTTAATTATGGTTGTGATAGGAGACCAGTGGGAGTGTGAATCAGGATTTATGTGAAAGTTTTGCTACTTTCCGAAATACAGAATTCTACTTGCGATATTTCATTTGTAAAAATGAAGAAAATACTATACGTGGGTATGTATGGGTGAATCTAACATTTCTGAGAATGAATAACCCAGTTATTTCTTATTTCTTTTTTCCCCCCAAGAAATTTGATTAAGCTTAATTTTGGTAATAGAGAAATATAAACTTTCAAGTCCTTTGTTTAAAAAACACAGGGATCATTTGATGAAAATTATTTGCTTCTATGATATCTTGAGTGACTTTTCATCATTACACATGATAAAGTGATTCTGTCCCCTCCCTACTGTTTTCAATTAACCTTAACATGTCACATATTATTTAATTTGTACTTTAGTTGTGTTTTCATCTCAGTTTATGCTGTATTGAAATCTCTCTCTGAGGGCATTGATGTAGCAGATACTATCTTATAATAACTATGTCCATCGGAAATACGTGTGGCCTGAGATGGGGGAATCCACCAATTTAATGAGTTTAAGGGATGTGAAAAAATACACAGTAGAGGTTTTAGAGATGAAACTTGGGAGTTTGGGGGACAGGAAAATCAGTACCGTTACAAGTGACTAATGACTTTCCCTAGATTTGACAGACTTGATATTTTTTTCCGAGTCCTATCCTTAACAAAAGGAAATACTAGATAATAGTTAGAAGCTTCCTTTCTTTCCACTGACTTTTCCATGCAGTTAGTGATATATAACCAGATTCTCTGAATGCCCTTTAAACACGCCTGCTACTGATTATCAGATTTTCTCTATCTAGCAGATTTGCACTATTTTTCATGATTTTTATATTACCTCTTTCAAGGTTGCACATACCTAGAATGGTTGATTGGGTTCAGATAAGAGTTGTATCCTGGTGGAAAATTTCCTGAATAATTTAATGAAACATGGAGCGAATGCACTGGAAAGAGAACATACAAGAAAGCTGCATATAGTGTGTAGATGCTATGAAAAATGGCCACATACATGGATAAGGATTAGGAAGTTGAGGAGCCAAACATGTCACCATATAAATCTAAGTAATAGCTGACAACCTGCAAGGTGTAGATGTAGTTATAGGAAGTCAAAGTATGACATTCTAGATGCAAATTTATTTTAGTCTACAAACAAGGCATATAAATTTAACTTCATTTTCTAAAAAACCCTAATTTTTGTTTTAAAATTCCAGTCTCCACAGTAACAAAAATTACTGTGAGTCAATTCAGGGTTCCTTCCTTTCCTTGGGGTTGTGCCTGAATTGTAAAGGAGGTTATATGTGTCAAGGTGTTGGAGAGATTCATTTTATGTTCTATTTCATTTGCTCACCCTGATATTTGATTCGTCAGTCCATCCTAAAGGAGTTAAAGTGGGCATGCAGGTCACCAGGGTCATACCCACTGTTCCTTACCACCATTACCTTATCCTTGAGTCCCTCTGTCCTCTTCATTCTTCCCTTGTTGGGGTGTATAAAAAGCACTGAGATGCCTGTGTATCACACTTGAGAGAAGAAAATCCATGAGACTAAGGCTCAATTTTTTGGGAAAACCAAGATATTACATTGGTTATTATTTTTTAAAATATTGTCTAGTCATATGGAAAGCAGAACTAGAAAATGCTGGAGAGGAAAGGGGCAGGTGACTGTATCTGCCTCTCCTAAGTCAATATTGGCCTCTGGGGCCAAATGAAGGTTTTGAGTATTATAGGAAGAGATAACTAACGCAGAGCTTTATTCTCCTGGGACTGGGAAAGATCCTGAGGACAAGTATGAAAGGTTTGAGATTAAGCTCATAATGTAGAGGGATTTGGGGGTATGTACCACAGAGCTCTATGAAATGCCTGGAGAAGGTTGATGTCACTTGCCACCCCATTAGTGTGCTTCATCTGAGGCAGGAAGGAAGGGGTTGGGGCACCACCATTAAAGGAATGACACAGCAATTGAGGACAGGACAAAGTGGTTAGGACCAAGATGGTGGAAGTTTCGACTTCCAGTAGACCTTGAGCCTCATGGCACATCCACAGGCACCATGACAGTTCCTAGTCTAACCATAAAAGGTCAAAAAATAGGTCGGGCATTGCTGTTAAACTGTGGATTATTACAGTCTTTGGGGAAAGAAATTTCATGTCTATTAAAATTTTTAAAATTTTTATTTTATTGAGGTAACACTGGTTTCTAACGTTATATAAGTTTCATGTGTACAACATTATATCTCTACTTCTGTCTATACTACAGCATGCTCACCACCAAAAACTGAGTTCCCATCCATCACCCTACAGTTGATCCCCTTTACCCATTTCACTCTCCCCTCTGCCTCTTCCCCTCTGGGAACCACTTCTATGTTCTCTGTATCTATGTGTTTGTTTTGTTTGGTTTTGTTTGTTCATTTATTTTCTTTCTGTATATGTGTGTGTGTGTTTCTGTTTGTTTTTATATTCCCCTCCAATTATCAATTCCACTCATGGTGATTCTACCCCACAGATAGAAAAGCCCCCGTTTTTAAGGATGTATGTGTGTGTGTGTTTAGGAAACACAATAAGCAATACAAAAATGGTTAACTAGATTATGGGTCATTTACCCTGTGGATTATTATAAAACCATCAAAATGAACAAATTAGAGCTTTATTGGGTGGTGAACTGGGAAGATTCCATGTCCCTTTAAGTGAAAAATATCCCCAAGTTATGTATAATCAATTTTTATAAGATGGTGATAAAAACTACCTCTCTGTATGATTAGCAAAGATAGTTTTGTATATGATCATGCGGACTTGGAGAAAAACGTAGGAGAATATGTGCTAGGTTTTCAATCTGAGTTCCTAGGGGTAGTAGAGATTGGACAAGAGAAGAGGGAGCCAAGCAAAACAGTAAAAGAAAAATGATACCAAAATGAAAAGCATAAAACAGCAAGCCAACAAAGAGCGCATTAAAATAAGGAAGTTTCATTGAAATGAGAGATATAGCCATGACCATAGGTTTCATGGTATGCCATTTACAAAGGCATCCTGAGTATAAAGTGTGTTATATACATTAACAGCCTGTGTGTGTGTGTGTGTGTGTGTGTGTGTGTGTGCGTGAGCATGCGTGTGTGTGCATAAGTGTGTGTGTATTTTGATACTCAAAAGATGTTCTATCTTTGAGGAGAGAATTTTCATAATGTATTTTTCTGGTCACAGGTGGCAGGACTCTTTCCCTCCCTTTACTAAATGATCATATTTTTTTTTCACAAAAAGCTTATTTGAGGATCTTATCTAAAATCCCTTAACAAAAAAATAGAATTGTTAAACATAGAGACATTTGTGGGTTACCCCCTCAGTAGCATATTTATACACTATTTGGCATCACTGATGACAGATGCCATGTTTGAACTTTTCAGTCTCAGACATGAATCATATTTTTGCTCTCTTGAATTATATAGAAAAATTGCACTGTTGCAAGGATCAAGCCTAGTTATTTTGCTTTCAAGGACATTAGAATGTGTTTTTCTCTCTGTGTTATTTCTAATATGCATATATTTCACCATTCCTTATCAAGAAGTCTCAAGTATTATTCATCTATGTAGCTGTCTTCATATTTCTTTCCCCTAGATTACAGTATAATCACTGAAACCCCCTTTTGCTAATTGAATAACCACATTGCTAATTTACAACTCACTCGACTCCAGGAAACACACACAAGTATGCATATATGTGTGTGCACACACATACACAATTTTCAACTTGCTTTGTAATTATGATTTTTTCCTCAAAACTGAATGTTTATAAAATGTCTAGTTTGCTTCATTCTTCAGTCCAGTAAAATAGTTTAAATAATCCTGGACTTTTGGGCTGTTCATAAGATATCTTTTTCCCAACTCAATCTTGTTGTGGTGATGTTTTATCTTTTATTGTGTTCTTTATTGTCAAGTCAATCCACAGTCTATTTTTGTCAGTTTTATTGAGGTATAATTTATATACTTGGGTAACCACCACCATCATTTAGACAAAGAATACCATATCATTAAATGAAAAATTCCTTGGTGCTCTTTTGCAAGACAATGCACTTCCCTCACCTCCAGCCCCAGGCAACCACTTATTTGCTTTCTCTCATGATAGTTTAAACTCTTTATGGATTTCATAAAAATGGAATCATATGGTAGACAATTTTTTCTAGCTTATTTAATTTATCCAAATTCTTTTGAGATTCAGCCAGGTTGTTGCAAGTATTACTGGTTCATTTCTTTTTGTTTTTGAGTATTTTCCGTTGTATGTATGCGCCACAATTGATTTACTTATCTGTTGGTGGGCATTTGGTTTGTTTCCATTTTTCAGCTATCGTGAATAAAACTGCTGTGAATATTCATGAACAAGTCTTTGGACATGTATTTCCCTTTTTCTTGGGTCAATATCCAGGCATTAAATTATTAGGCTGTATAATAAGTGTATGGTTAACTTTATATGAAACTGCCAAACTGTTTTCTTTTCCCACAATGAGTTCCAGTTAAGCCACATTCTCACCAACATTTGGAGTTGTCAGCCTTTTCAAATTTTAACTATTCTAGTATGTGTGTAGAAGTATCTCATTGTGGGTTTAATTTGAATTTCCCTCATGCTGTTGAACATCTTTTCATGTGCTTGTTGGTCATTCATACAGCTTCTTCTTTGAGGTACACATTCAAATAGTTTGCCCATTTTTTATTAGGTTGTTTGTCTTCTTATTACTGATTTATAGAGCTTCTTTATGAATTGTGGATACTAATTCTTTCTCAGAAATATATACTGTGAATATTTTCTCCCAGTGTGTGATTTGCCTTTTCACTTTCTTAACAGTGTCTTTTCAATACCAGAAGATTTTATATTGATAAAGTCCAATCTGTCCATTTTTTTCTTTTTCTTTGCTCTGTGTTTGTTGTGTTCTGTCTAAGGAATACACCTAGCCAAGGTTATGAAGATTTTCTTCTAAGAATTCTTCAAGAAATTTTTGCTTTGGCTTTTACTTTTAGGCCTGTCATCTGTTTCAAAAAATTGTGCATATTGTGAGATAAGGGTCAAAGTTAATTTTTTTTCCTATTGTTTCAGCACCTTTTGTCAGAAAGACTGTTTTTCCTCATTGAGTTAACTTGGCACTTTTGTCAAAAATCAATATGTCTGGGTTTATTTCTGGAATCTCTAGTCTGTTTCATTGGTTTATATCTCAGTCCCTTTCACCAATACTATACTGTCTTGATTACCATAGCTTTATGGTTCCAAAATGGTTCTTTTTCAAAATTATTTTGGCTATTTTTGGTCCTTTGTGTCTGAGTACAAATTTCAGAATCGGCTTATCAATTTATACAAACTATTCCATGCATTTTGATTGAGGTTGTGTTGAATTGAGAGACAAATTTGGGGTTAAGTTAAATGTTAACAGTTAGGCCTTCTGACCCATGAATATGGCATATCTCCAAAATTTTTTGTCTTTAACATTTCTCTTATCAATGTTTTGTAGTTCTCAAGGCACCAGTATTATATATATTTTATTAATATATCTTGCTTTTTGTTGCCATTATAAATATTACTTCATAAATTTCAATTTTCTAGTCATCTATTTTTTTAACACAGAAATACAATTTACTTTTTGCATTAGTCTTGTATCCTGAAACCTTTTATATTTCCTTACTATTTCTGGTAGCTTTTTTGTAGATTCCTTATAATATTCTACACTGATGTCATCATGAATCAGTCCAGTGTTACCTCTTCCTTTCCAATCTGTATGTCTTGCATTTATTTTTCTTTCCTTATTTCACTGCATAGGACATCTACTATAATGCTGAAAAATTTCTGGAGGATATTTTTGATTCGTTTTCTAGTGGTGTTGGTTAATTTGGCCCCACTGAATCATATAGGGACTTAGCTATGAAGCCCTTCCTGCTGGGGATTAGCTCTCAATTAGCAAACTGATGCTCAACCTAACTAGCAATCAGACATGTGGAAATTAAAATAACAAGCAGATATTGCTTTATAGCTATCAGATTTGCAAAATTTAGAGATCCAGGGAGTATCAAATGTTGATAAGGATGTGGGGAAAAAGGAAGTGACATAAACTGCTGGTGAGAATATCACCCGGTACAGCCATTCTAGAGAGAAAATCAGTGAAATTAACAAACGTTTGGGCCTGTTTGCCCACACATCTTCCAGGTGTTTGCCTCAGAGAACCTCTCTTATGAGTCCAATTACAAGCTTTTGGATGGTAGCAAGAAGCTGTAGGCTAGATATCCATCACTAGGGGAATGAGTGAATATAATGCAGTGGATGCATGCCAAAAAATGCTCTGCAGATATTAGAAGCAATGATTTAGGTTTATATATGGCAACACAGATACATCTTTAAAATTTATCACTGAGTGAAATAAAAAGAGACTAAATGAGTTCTATATTATAAGGCAAGTTATATGAATCAAAGCCACATATACACATACAACCATACTATATATTTTCTGAGAACAGATATATATCCAATGGAAAAGACAGTAGCTGTTAATAAATACAACAGAAAAAATAAAAATAAAATAAAATAACACATGAGCCTTGAACTGACCAAAATGATGAAAATATTCAGTGAACTGAGGAATATGATTAACTCAAGTCTTTTACCCTGAGTTTAAAAAAAGATAATGAAAAATTAAAATTCTCTTGCAATATTAAATGGAGAGTAAGATATATACCAATCTATTGAATGTAATCCCATGTTTTAAAGCTTATACATATGGGTAGAAAAAGAACTGTAAAGATGAGCACAAATATATTAACAGTGGTTGTCACAACAGCAGCAAGGCTTGTAAAAGGAAGAGTGATTTTCAGTTTTGAATTTTGCCATTGCAACTTTTTGAGTTTTCCAAGTTCTTCATAATAAGTGTGTATAACTTTCATAATGGAAAGAATAACTATGATTTTGCTAAAACCATATAAATGAGAAAATTACAGCTAATAAAATTTCTGCAAATTATCATGGTCACCATTATTTCATTGAAATGAATAAGCTGTGGTTTCAGGTCACAGAACACCAATAATCTATAGAGACATGGTCTGAGAGAACCCCTGTCCTCCACATGGTCAAGACATCACTTTGCCGTTGATACAACAGTTTCTTCGCTCCCTGAAGAAAACATTGCTCAAATGCGGGTCATTTGTTCTTTGAGGATGATAATTAGTCTGATGCGTATGGGCTCTTTTTATGAACTAAGACTATTCAGAAATAGCACAACTTGAAGTAATATGTTTGTAAAACTAAATTAATAAGGTCTTAAACCATTAAGAACTAATTAGAAATATAGAAACACTAAGAGCAAAAGCTGAAAACCAACTAATGGACTATGGTGAGCATGAGAAAATGATTCTAGTGTTATAATAGAAGCAGGAGTAGCCTTCAAACTGGCAGGATAATAAGATCTCATGGTACTAGAAAATATCCTGAAACACTAATGGCAACTATGGTTTTAATTCAATAAAGGGAGTCACTGAGGGAAGGACTGAACAAGAACAGCAAGACATTTCAGGGTCAGAACATCTCTTCGCTTTCCTACCTTTATCAGAGCTGATCCGTAGAACTGATGCTGAATTTCCTGAGTTTACTGAGGGAGTGGGAGATCTGTACGTTTCTATACTATCCTACACAGTGAATTATACGTAATTCAATGAACAAGTATCAGAATTTTTAAACTCAAGCTTTAAAGATTAAAATGATTGTTTTGTAACTCTATAAATGTCTTTATATTTCATTGCTTTGAACCCAGTGCATTATCACCTCTGTGTCTAACGTGAATTGCATGTCCATCATTTCTAAATAAAACATTTTCTATGCAGTCGAAAAGCCCTCACTTGTGCAATTTTGGAATGATTTAATTCATCTGCAAACAGGTCATTCCCTGCCCAGTTATACTATCTAATTTTTTTTCTAAGTGTGGTTTCCTGGACTATGGCTTTATCAGAATCATTAGTGTATATTAAAAAATGCAGATACTTAGACTCCACCCTGTCAGGTTCTTGATCTAGGGTCTACATAGTTAACAAGTGTCCCTGGTTAGGGACCATTGTTCCAGGGATATAGAGATTCTCTACTTCCACCCTCAAGGAAGGGGCATGTTGATCTAAATTCATCAAATTTAAAGTTACTAAGTGGTTCCGATGATGGTGGGTGGGGTCAATATGCCTTGTTCAAAGACCTAGAGAACTTGGATTTGACATCTTTTCCTATGATTCCATGATAAGGGTAAGGTAAAAAGGATGAGATCATCTCCCTTCTTTGCTTTCTTCCTTTTATATTCATAAAGTTGTTGAAACAGAGAGGGACTAGGATCAGCTCCCCCAAATTCCAGAGGCCCTGGCATCTCTGTCTTCTCTACCTTCTTTTTCTATTTTCCCATGTCTGGCGATTGGATTAGCTCTTCTCTAGGCATTGATGGCAGAATGCTTTCTTGTTCTCTTTGGATACTTTTTTCCTGATACTCACAGGTGTTTCTTACACCAGGCTTTTCCCTTCAACTAAGACAAGATTTGAGATTCAGGTTCGGATGTAGGGCAAAAAGAGCAGTCTAATGATGACCTCTGGAGTGTGTGTGTGTTTCAGATTTTTTTTTTTAGTGTGTTACGAATACTTAACATGAGATCTACCCTCTTAACAGATTTTCAAGTATAAATTACAATCTTTTTATCTATAGGCAGATACATGTATAAGCAGATCTCTAGAATTTATTCATCTTTCTTAACTAAAAATGTATGCCTGTTGATTGGTAACTCCTCATTTCCCTCTCCCCCAGTCCCTGGAAACCACCATATTATGCTTTTGCATTTGATTTTTTTAGAGAACTCATATAAGTGGAATTGTGCAATATTTATCCTTCTGTGACTGACTTATTTCACTTAGCATAATGTCCTCCATTTCATCCATGTTGTCACATATTGCAAGATCCATCCCTTTTTAGGGCTGAATAATATTCCATTGAACTAAGAAAAGATGCTCACCCTCAACCCTTCTATTCAATATAGTGCTGGAAGTCTATTTGGCAATAAAAGGCCATCTCAGTAGGTATGAAGTAGTATTTCCGTATGGTTTTGATTTACATTCTGCTAATGACTGTGTTGTGTTGAACATCTTTTCATGTCTTTATGATCATTTGTATATCTTGTTAGAGAAAGTTCTATTCAGATCCTTTGCCCATTTTTAAATTGGGTTGTCAACTTATTGTTTAATTGAAAGAGTTATTTATATATTCTGGGTACCAGATCCTTATCACATATATGATCTGCAAATATTTTCTCCCAGTGCATGGTTTGTCTTTTGGTTTTCTTAATGATGCCTTTGAAGCACAAAACTTTAAAATGTTAAGGAAGTTTCTTAATTCTCTTAAAAATGTCTAAGTGTAGAAATGTTTAATTTATCCATTTTTTATTGTATGGATTGGGCTTTTGGTGTTGTATACAAGAACTTTTGCCTAACCCAAAGTCATGAAGGTTCCTTCCTATGTTTTCTTCTAAGAGTTTTATAATTTTAGCACCTACATGTGAATCTTTAATGGATTTGGGGTTGATGTTTGTATATGGTGTGAGATCGAGGTCCAAATTTATTCTTGTGCACATGAACATTCAGTTCTCCCAGCACCATTTGTTGAAGAGATGATTCCTTCCCACACTGAATGGCCTTGGCATGCTTATTGAAAATCAATTGACCCTGGCTATATTTGTTTATTTCTGGAATCTCAATTCTGTTCTATTGATCTATGTGTTGTTTATTGTTAGGTCAGTATCACCTGGTCCTGATTACTGTAAGTTTGTAGTCAGTTTTGAGAACTAGAAGTGTATTTATTTAAGAGGCATCATTTTAATGGAGGATTTCCACAGATTTTGCAGACCACTTTGGGAGTAGGCTTGGCTTTGAGCCTGCTTCATAGTATTTTCTGGCTTTTTACTAATAATAAAGTTTCAACCTCTGGTATGCTTCCAAGCTGAATAAATACTTGGGGATAAGACTAGGAATCATTAAAAGAGAAGATCATGTAAAACATATTAACATAAATTCCTGAGGACAGCCTTGAAGAAATCTTATGCTACAGCATTAGTGAAGATAAGCAGTAAACCACAATTATTTTTAAAACTGACATCATTTGTGAATATGCATCTATGCATCAGGACAATCAGAAAGGTCATTAGGGGTTTTTTACCACTGTACACTCATATTTTCCTCCTGGCATATTTTGATCCAGTGTATTTGAAATAAATGTTAAATTAAATCAATTAAAGGCAGTGAAATAGATTGTTCTTCTATACCAAAATGGCATGTTTTACAGTGAAGATGTTAATAAATTCTTAATACTTTTTTTTTCAACTAACAATCCACATCCGTGTATCTCCACTGTAGTCAATGACCAAAGGTGAGAGATATATTAGATGAGGACAAAAGCCTGATTTTTTTGGAGGAGCAGGGTTAAGAGAGGATAAGTCAGCAATTAAGACTGGTGAAAAAGACAACAGTTTTAAGAAGTTATAGTTTAAAAGGGAGCAGACAAATTGGGCAGGAGCTGGAAAGGGATGTGGGGGGCCAAGACAGCTTTTGCTTTTTAAAGATGAGAATGATTATGTTGTGTCTGCATGCTGAGGGTATTATCTAGCATATGATGTAATATTGATTGTGCAGAACACTGGGGTTAATTGCAAGAGAAAAGTCCTTGAGTAGAGAAGAGGGCACAGGGAGTAACTCTTAAGTGTCACTTTACATAGGTACCAGGATTGATCACCCATTGAAGTGGGGAGAGTAGAGTTTATAGGGAGGAATTCTATTCTTGGGAAGTACTGTATACACATTTGAGATTTGTGACCCTAAATTTCATGTAAGAAGAGTCAATGTCATTGGTATTTTTCTCCAGTCACATTTAGCAGCATACATGAAAGTTCCAGAGATTTGGGGCTGAGCAGTGTTTGGCTTTGTCAGAAGAGGGACAAGGGAGTTAAAGGTAAGTTTGTTACAAGCCACAGTGCTAGGCTGTGGAAGCCATTATGGGTAAGAAGGGAATGGATAATATTGAGAGGTGACAGTTTAAAAAGTGGTAGAGTGATTGGATTAGAGGTCTTTATGTAGTAACGGAATCATTGGAATGGGTGCAGTAATATAAGTAAGTTGGAAAGGTAGGAGATGGTTAGTGAATGGGGTGACTGAAAATGAGATTTTAGAGGCAGTTCAGTTATTGATGATGACAAAGTCTAAAAAGTTAGACAAATTTTTCAAGAAGTGAGATCATATAGATTACACATCCAGGCCCTGAAAATGTAGGTGATTAATTAAGTCCCATAGGCTTAGACATTTTAAAACATACTGTTCATGGGTCAGAGAATAAATCATAGTATTTATTAGAAAATGCCTACGGACAATGAGGAAACTTTTACATATCAAAACTCACTGGACACAGTTCAAGCATTACATAGAGGGACACGTATGGTCTTAAAACTTCTGTAAGAAGTACACACTTAAAATTAATGAGCCAAGAGTCCTCAACGAGAAGCTAGAAAAAGAAAAATAGAATAAACCCCAAAAAGGAGAAGGAGGAAATAAGATTAACACAGGAATGCTTTAAGTAGAAACTTCTGCATAGTAAAACAGATCCACAAAGGCAAATGTTTAATTCATGAAAGGATGACAAAAATCAATAAACCTCTGGTGAAATTGAACAAGAAAAAAAGAAAGCACAAGTAAAGCATGATGGGAATCAAAAAGGGGATGTAGTGATGGATACAGTCTAGAGAGATTAAAATGATGAGAAGATATAATGAACAATTTTATGGCAAAATATTTGAAAATTTGTGGCATATGAACAAATTCCTAAAAAAGGAAATCAAATTTACTCAAGAAGAAATGGAAAACCTGATTTGTCTCATAAACATTAAGGAAATAGAATCTGTAAGTAAAAGCCTTTCCACAAAAAACAAAACAATATAAAGAAACAAAAAACCTACGTCACTCCCACATGGTTTTACCATTGATTATCAGTCATTCAAGGAAGAGAGAAGCCTAATATTTGCAAAATTCTTCAGTAAATGTAAACAAAGATAACAAACACCCCACGTACACATTCATTTCACAAGATTAGTAACATTATAACAACAAATTAAGCCAAGAATAATATGAAAAATAGTTAGAGGCCAATCCACATAGATGCAAAAATCTTAACATATTAAGGGTAGATCTTCAAATAGATCCACTAACTGGCCACTTCTCACTACTTCCCCCACTACCATCCTGAGACAAAGCACCATCACCTTTTGCCTGAATTAGTATAATAATATCCCTGCCACCTTTGCCTCCATTCAACACGGCAGCCAAAGGGAGCCTTTTAATATGCAAATCAGGCCATGCCCCTTGGCTGCTCTACACTTCAAAGATTCCCTGTCTCAGTCAGTGAAAGCTTCACAATGGTCTTCGAGACCCTCTAGATCAGGGTCAGCAAACTGCGGCCCATGGGCCAATTCCAGCCTGTTTTTGTATGGCCCATGAGCTAAGATTTTTAAAACATATTCTACATATTATTTTACAGATTTTAATATCTAAAAGATAAAATAGTACAATACAAAGAAAAAGAAAACTTCATCATAGGAAAGTTGCATGAAATTGAAATTTCAGCATCTCTAGTCAAGTTTAATTGGAACATGTCCACACCCATTTGTTTATGCATTGTCTGTGGCTGCTTTTGTGTAACAGCTAGCCTGGGACCCTGATTCCTTGAAAATGCAAGGCATGCTTCTGTACTTGCTGCTCCTCTGCCTGGATTGCTCTTCTTCTAACTAACAGCATGGCTCACGCCCTCCTCAATCCTTTCAGGTCTCTGTTCAAGAGTCACATTATCAACAAGCCTTCCTGGATAGCCTACCTAAACTTGAAACTGCTTTCCCACCTGCTCCTTGGTACTCTCCATTGCCTTTTCTTGATTTGTTTTGCTCCATCACATTTAATCACCATCTAACATCGTCTCTATATTTACTTACATGTTTTGTTTATTTTTTGTGCCATGATGAGGAGAGATTTTTGTCTTTTGTTAATGGTTGGCCCGGCACATAGAATGTGCTCCATAAATGTTGAATAAATGAATAAAGGAGTTTATGAATAATACAAATAGTCTATATTACTGCATACTTTAAGTTAGACACTGTGCTTTTTAATCATTATTGTTAATTTGCCCAACAACCATGCCATTTAGGCACCACTAACCCCATTTTATGAAGCAAGTAGCTGAGGTTCAGATAGGTTATGTGACTTACCCAAGATTGATCAGAAGAGGAACACAGAGTTCAGGGCACCAGTGAGCTTTACAGGTCTTAGGAGAAAGGCATCAAGAGGGAGAGAGATATCAGAGGAAGATGCTAGGCTGACCAAGTGCCCCTGACAGCCTGGGACATTTACATATTTAAGAAAAGGATTTTGCTGGTTTGAGGAGTGATTTAAACTGAGACAGGCATCCTTATTCTATTTGCAATGAAACAAATCTAATTCTACAGTGATTCCAAAGGAATTTAAGTTCCAAAAAATACCTCTGAAGAAATCAGTCACTAGACCCAGAGATGGCAAACATGCTTATCATGTTTCCATAAGTACCACCTGTCACGGTCATATCACAGATGATGGCTATAAAATAAATACCACATGGAGTTAAAAAGAGCTATGGAGACAGAATGCATTGCTTAGACCTAATAACTAGTGCAAGTGAAATATTTCGTAGTATAAAGATGAAACTAATAACAGTCATTATGGACCAGCACTGCTGCACTTAGGGACTAAGATTCCATTTGCTCTGAGGATTGAGGAGTCTAATTTTATAGTTGGTAATTTTGTAGCTGCACACGGTTCTTTTATGAAACCATGTAGCAATATTTAATGTTTTAGAATCAAATATTGTGTTTATTTGTTTCTCTTTCTTCTAGGGCAAATAAAGTTGCTACTGTTCTTTCCTGGGGTCTATCAAGGCTGCCAAGTGAAGTTTTATGAATGTGATTTCTGTAACATCGCTTGGGTTTCTGCAGTAAATATCCGTAAAGCAGGTCAAACAAAGGCATGGGGTTATCCCAGTGACCGATGCTCACCTCTGCTTTCACCTTAAAATCACCTGGAGACTTTTAGGAAATACTTATGCCTATATCCAGCACTTAGAGATTTTGATATAATTAGTGTGCTGGGGTCTGGGCATCAGTATTTTTGAAAATTTCCCTGGGGGATTCTACCAGGGTTGAGAACTACTGCTCTGGAGTATCTAAGAGCCACATAGCAAAACTGTATCTCTATATAGACATAACTTGATACATAGCCTGGTCCTAGTCTTTGTCGCACCATGAAATTTCTAGTTACTAAGTCTCCTTGGAGAATGTTTCTAACCCCAATTTATCATATCCTTTATTTGGGCTTCCCAATAAGTTGTGTTGCAGCTTATGTGATAAGAATGGCCAGAGACTAAAATAAAAAGTGAGGAACTCAGGAGTTTCCTAACTTGCTCTCCAGATTGCTGAGAAGATAACAATGATATTCATATGAGTCCATTTCATTTCATTTTCAACGTATGTTGGTGGTTGGAAGGTGCTGCCTTGTAGTGGTTAAGAGTACAGCCTCTGTAGGCAAACTACCTGATTTCAGTTCTCAGTTCAGCTACTGAGTAGCTCTGTGGATTGCCATACATTAGCTACCCTCTCTGTTCCCTAGTTTACTTATGTTAAAAACAGTGCTAACACTTATATGTGGAATCTAAAAAAGGACAAATGAACTTGTTTTCAAAACAGAAACAGAGTCACAAACATAGAAAACAAACTTATAGTTACCAGCGGGGTCGGGGGTGGGAAGGGATAAATTGGGAGTTTCAAGATTTGCAGATACTAACTACTATATATAAAATAGATAAACAACAAGTTGTACTGTATAGCACAGGGAACTATATTCAACATCTTGGGGTAACCTATAATGAAAAAGAATATGAAAACAAATATATGTATGTATGACTGAACTATTATGCTATACAGCAGAAACTGACACAACGTTGTAAACTGACTACATACTTCAGTAAAAAAAAAATAGTTAAAGAAACAGTGCTAACATTCATATCTACCACAGAAATAATAAATGTTTTCTGTATTAAATATTTTTATAATTATTCTGAGTTAGGTGAAAGCTGTAGCTGGAAGGTTCAGTAGGATGATGCAGAGGTTTATCGAGTGCTCTGGGTCAAGGTCAACTATAATACTGTTCCTAGGTGGTCTCATTCACTCCAATGAAAATAATTCTCACCTGTATGTAAATGCTCCATCAGTATCTCCAACCCTGACCCTCCCTTAAATTCAGTTTCTACACTTATAAGTCCCTTCAGGTAATTTCCAACTGGATATCCAATAAAGTCCTCCAATTCATCATGCTTAAACTAGCATTTTCTCTGTCACATCCCAGTCTGTTCCTCCCATTTCCTTCTCAACACTTGATTACAGCTGTACTGTCTATTTCAAAAAAAAATCTCCCACTCTTCACCGACACCTTCAACAAGCCGTGGATTACCTAGTTCTATTTTGCTTCCAAATGTCTTCCAAATCTATTTCCTCCTCACTATTCTTATTGTGCCTGCCTTACCCAAGGCTTGCAAGGCAACATGGCGGAGAGGAGAGTGACAAGTTACTTAACTCATCACTTGTAAAATCATCTTATAAAAACTACCTTTGGCAGCCTGGGAAACACAGTGAGAAGAGTGTAGCCCTGGGACCAGAGTCCAGCTCTACCACTGACTTGTGTTGCCTTGGCAAAGTTACTGAACTTTTGCTCCTCAGTTGATTCACCTGTGAAATGTGAGCCTAATACCTATTCTGTGTGTCATATAATGGAGATACAAGGCATTCAATGAATGGGAGCCTCCTTTCTATTCCATTGATGCACATCATCATCTTGCAAGTAGCATCGTTCAGCAGCCCAAAGGAGATTTTAAAATAATTTTATTCTTTACTGGTCTCTCTTGCAGAGTGGTAATGTGAGGTCTAACTCAAAAGCCATGGGACTGTGCCTTACAATCTCCTTCTTATCTTCCTTCATCCCCTTGCAACTCTATCTGCCCTGGAGTCTTTCCCACTGTCAACTTCTCCGTCCAACTCCAAACCCGACTCAACATGATTAAAAACCAACCAACCAACCAACCAAAAAAAATAATAATAATAATAGTTGCTCTTTATTCCACTTGTCACCTGTCTATCTATAATACAGGTCTACTTGTCCTCCCCTCAAGAAAGCAAGACTCCTTAGGCTTCAGCAGGGTAAAGGAGGAGAGCAAGTGGCTGTAGGGGAGGGGAGAGTGAGAAGAAACCAAGAGGGCACATATAGGATTCTCTTTTTATTTGGAGAGGGTGGTGCCTATAAAATTTCACAAGTCAGCAAGCTTTATCTTGTCACAGGAGTTATCATTCAAGACAAACATCTTTCGCCTTGTCTATTGCAAGTACTTATTTTTTTAATTGACATATAGTCAGTTACAGTGTGTCAATTTCTGGTGTACAGCAAAATGTCCCAGTCATGCATATATATATGTATATTCCTTTTCATATTCTTTTTCATTAAAAGTTATTACAAGATATTGAATATAGTTCCCTGTGCTGAACAGAAGAAATTTGTTGTTTATCTATTTATATAGTGGTTAAACTTTATTTCAGCTACTTCTTTATTTTATTTTATTTTTATTTTGTAGGGAGGAGGTAATTAGGTTTACTTCTTTTTAGAGGGGGTACTGGGGAATTGAACCCAGGACTTTGTGCATGCTAAGCATGCAGTCTACTACTTGAGCTATACCCTTCCCCTGCAACTACTTCTTAACCTGATTTCCATCTCCCCTCCTGCAGTCTCTCTTTGCCATCCCGCCAACCCCCACTTTGCATCCCCATCCCCTCTCTGGCCGCCATGACCAATCCACCTTTTGTGTTGCTACTAGAGAATTTTTTTCTGCACACTAGCTTTCACTGTTGGAATCTTTCTCTGCTACCCCCAGCCCTGGCTCCCCACTAACTATAGGATAAAAGCTGAAGCCCTTAAAACAGTGTGTAAAGTGAAGCCACAGTCTACCTCCCCCATATGCATTCTGCCTTCTCCAATTCTCCAATCACACCGCCCCCCGCCCCTGCTATGCATTCAGGGTACTAACTAGTGAGGACATACCGTCCTATTCCAGGTCTCAGTGAATCTGCACATGTTGTTCCCTCGGCCTGAAAGATCATTCTGCCTTTTTTTTTATGTGTATGTTTGTATCATCATACTTGAGAGCACTGAGAAGCGCTAGGCTTTGCTTTTCCTTATGATTCACAGGGACATCTATTTCTGGTATTTTATATAATGCATTCATTAGAAAACAAATAGTTATCAAGTGCCTCCATGCCCCAGGTCACACAGTTCTAGAACAGATCCAAGAGTAGAAATCTTATTTTTCTTTGCCTTTGCAGTTCTCTGTTCTTCTCATGACCCCATATTGCAGTTTAAGTGCCAGATACTGTGTCAGGCATTAATGATGAAATTATCTTGGAAAGGGCATCTGTTATGAAAGCCCCTGAAAAAACATGATGTCTGCTTGACTTGAGTTGTAACTAAAGCTTTCTGATGTCTCTGGATGGCGTTAGGAAGTGGAGTTCTAAGGCTGGGCCTGCTCCTCTTGTATTTTTCTAGAACCATGTCTTAACTTATTAGGTAATTAACCAAGACTGAGACATAATTTTGAACTTTTTATTGGTAGTTACATACATCCCTTTCAAGGACCACTGAAAATACATCCATAATTTTACTATACTTTCCAGGCAAGGAAAAAACCCCAATGACCTTGCATGGCCTCAGGGAGGGGAGGGGATAAAACCCCAGCTGTAGCAGAGAGTTCCAATTTACTGCCACTCTGCTGATTATATGTTTGCATATTTCCTGAAATAGTGAAAAGCTGTCCAGGCTATAAAACAAATGGAAGACATGCAAGATGGCCGATTGTGGGAGTTTCATAATCTGGGAGAATCTGGTGAACTGAGCATTGGGTATTGAGTATTGATGCTCTCTGAATGTTTGAGAACATTTGTACCCCTTAAGAATCATTGAGTAGGGTATGATTTCTTTTGGAAGACTTCCTAACTCAAGGTGAAGAGTTAAGTGTGGCTGATACTACACTAGCTTCCAGAAATCAGGCCCAGGAATCAGAATTCTGTCACATCAAATGGCACAGTATTTGGAAAGCCTATAATTCTGGCACTCATGTTGACTATGCTTTTTAGCCTAGAGGGGGCTTTTATAAGCACCATCTAGTTTGACCCTAGTAACAACTGTGATGTCAGGACAATAATAATTATCACTATTGTCCCCAAGAAGTAACTGAGGCACAGAGTGGAGATGACTTGCCCGGAGTCACTCAGCTTGTCATTAGTGGAACACAGATGAAAACCCAGAGCTGTCATTTCACAGTATCACGCTGCTGACTTTCTCTTAAATAAAGCATTGCTCTGTGTGTGTGTGTGTGTGTGTGTGTGTGTGTGTGTGTGTGAATTCTTGTCTTATTATGTACATTAAAATACTATCAGCCAGTGACCAGATCAGACTAAGAGACACAGATACTTTTTATAATAGCATAAGGTGAGGTATGTGACAAACAGAGGGAACTAATTCTACTGAATGCCCATCAGTAAGAGGAAATGTTTACTTTTACACTAGGATTTGCTGACTTCCTCAAAGGCATTCAGATTTTTTTTTCAGTTTTACATTTTCCCTGATTTTAAAATAATGCATTCTTTCTAGGACCAGAGGCCCGAGTGGAAGAGGAAGAGGAGGAGCTACCAGTTTGGAACTTACACTGTGAGCCAGATGCCGTGCTGGCTGCTTGTCATTTCATCTCCTTTCAACCGTACACCAACTGTACGCAGTCCTTGTCTTCCTGGGACTGAGGGCATGCAGTACTTTCAGTGCTAAAATCATGAGATGTGGTCAGTGCACATGAGGTAAGCAATACAAATGCTGTTGAATGGATGTGAGATCTGAGTTCTGGTGTGATGGGAAAATTGCCCCCAGAAGTGTACAGTTCTTATGGGAGGCCTAGACATGTAAACAAAAGTATTTTGCAATCATTCTCTCCATCAAATCCCTGTTTTAAGTTTATATTTGGTGGAAATCAATACCTTGAATTGGAAACACAAAACTCAGAATCAACTTTAGACAAAAATGTTTGGTTTGATAATATAGGCGATTCAAACATGAGCATTTACAAGCATGTGGACTCTTGACTTTTGAGTCACAGGTTTACAATTTAAATGGCAAGAATAAGATAATATGGGAAGAAGTAATATGAGAATTAAACTTTAAAAAGAGAAGAGCTAAAGAAGGGGTAAAACTGAAAATGTACAAAGAAAAGATAAAAAGTTATTTTTTTAAAGAATGGCTTTAAGATTGCTGGTTGAAGAAATGTTAGGAAGGTGGAAAATCTTAGTAAACAATCACCTGAAAATATAAAACAAATCCTAGGAATACTGACTGAAGAGTGATTGGAAAATGAGCAGTAGTCTAGGATGGTAGGCTGCCGGGAAGTCAGAGGGAGGGAAACAACATGTAAAGGTGAATCTGGTTTTCAAACTCTTTTTCCACTAACAGAAGTTCTGCAGGCACACCTTGTTTTATTGCACTCGCTTTATTCTGCTTTGCAAATATTGTGATTTTTACATATTGAAGGTCTGTGGCAACCTTGCATTGAGCACGTCTATTGGTGTCATTGTTCCAATAGCGGGCCCATACAACACAGTAAACCTCATTGATAAATGCTGTGTGTGCTCTGACTACTCCGCATAATGGTCCTTCCTCCATCTCTCTCCCTCTCTTTCGGCCTCCTGAGTACCTGAGATGCGACCATATTGAAATGAGGCCAATAAATTATCCTACAGTGGCCTCTAAGTGTTCAAGTAAGAAAAAAGTCACATGTCTCTCGCTTTAAATCAAAAGCTAGAAATGATCAAGCTTAGTGAGGAAGGCATGTCAAAAGCCAAGATAGCTGAAAGCTAGGTCTCTGGCACCAAACAATTAGCCAAGTTGTGAATGCTGGAAAAAGGAAATTAGAAGTGCTACTCCAGTGAGCACATGAATGATAAGAAAGTGAAGCAGCCTTATTGCTGACGTGGAGAAGGTTGGAGTGGTCTGGATAGAAGATCAAACCAGCCACAACCTTTCCTTAAGTCACAGCCTAGTCCAGAGGAAGACCCTAACTCTCTTCAATTCTGTGAAGGCTGAGAGGGGTGAGGAAGCTGCAGAAGGAAAGTTTGAAGCCAGTAGAGAGGTTGGTTGATGAGGTTTAAGGAAAGAAGCCGTCTCCGTAACGTGAAAGTACCAGGGCTGATGCAGAAGCTGCAGCAAGTTCTCCAGAAGATACAGCTCAGAAAATTCATGAAGGTGGTTAAACTAAACAACAGATTTTCAATGTAGACAAAGCAGCCTTCTATTGGAAGAAGATGCCGTCTAGGACATTCATAGCTAGAGAGGAGAAGTCAAAGCCTCGTTTCAGAGCTTCAAAGGACAGGCTGACTCTCCTGTTTGGAGCTAATGCAGCTGGTGACTTTCAGTTGAAACCACTGCTCACTTACCATTCTGAAAATGCTAGGGCCCTTAAGAGTGATGCTAAATCTACTCTGTCTGTGCTCTATAGATGGAACAACAAAGCCTGGATGACAGCACATCTGTTCACAACATGGTTTACTCAATATTTTAAGCCCACTGTTGAGACCTCCTACTCAGAGAAAAAGATTCCTCTCAAAGTATTACTGCTCATTGAAAATGCACCTGGTCACCCAAGAGCTGCGATGGAGCTGCACAAGATGAATGTTGTTTTCATGTCTGCGAATGCAGCATCCTTCCTGAAACTAGTGGATCAAGGAGTCATTTTGACTTTTGGCTCTTATTATTTAAGAAATATATTTCCTAAGGCTATAGCTGCCATGCATAGTGATTCCTCTGATGGATCTGGGCAAAATAATTTGAAAACCTTTTAGAAAGTATTCACTACTCTAGGTGACATTAAGAACATTCATGATTCATGGGAAGAGGTCAAAATATCAACAGTCACAGGAGTTAGGAAGAAGTTAATTCCAACTCTCATGGATGACTTTGAGGGGATCAAGACTTCAGTGGGGAAGTAACTGCAGGTGTGGTGGAAATTTCACGAGAACTAGAATTGGAAGTGGAGCCTGAAGATGTGACTGAATTGCTGCAGTCTCATGACAGAACTTTAAGGGATGAGGAGTTGCTTCTTATGGACGGGCGAAGAAAGGCGTTTCTTGAGAGGGAATCTGCTCCTGGTGAAGGTGCTGAGAAAATTATTGAAATAACAAAGGATTTAGAATGCTACAACAACTTAGCTGATAGAGCAGCAGCAGGGTTTAAGGGAATTAACTCCAACTTTGAAAGTTCTACTGTGCATAAAATGCTATCAAACAGCACTGCATGCTATAGAGAAATGGCTCATGAAAGGAAGAATCAATCAACGTGGCAAACGTTCTTGTTGTCTTATTTTAAGAAGTTGCCACAGCCACCCCCTACCTTCAGCAACCACCACCCTGATCAGTCAGCAGCTGTCAACACGGAGGCAAGGCTGTCGACCAGCAAAAAGATCACAATTTGCTGAAGGCTCTCGTGTTGGTTAGCATTTTTTAGCATAAAGTGTTTTTAATTAAGGTCTGTACATTGTTTTTGAGACACAGTGCTCTTCCACACTTAATAGACTACAATATAAAATAAACATAACTTTTATATGTGCTGGGAAATGAACAAACAACAAAAAAAAAGACTGTGTGACTCGCTTTATTGCAGTATTTGCTTTACAGTGGTAGGCTGGAACTAAATCTGCCGCATCTCCGAGGTCTGCCTGAATTTGCACAGCTGTATAATGACTGTTCACATCGCTGGTTAGACAACTAAAAAAGGGCAGAACTCAAAATTGTCATGTTGCATATAGGCTGAAATCCCTGACGTGGAGATCACAGCAAAAACCCACTTTCTCTTTTAGGAGGGTTGTACATCAGTTGAACATGGGATTGGTAATGGTTAACTCTGAGGGCTGACCCCGGGGTCTCTGGTGACGCTGCCACCAGGAGTCTGTGAGTGTCCAGAGCCTTAGAAGCTCCGATAGAGTAGTCTGGGCACTTGGGGGATTCACAGAAAACCTATTTTCTGAAGGAATTCACATAAGTGACAGGAGACTTTCAATTTATAGCAGAAATCGAGCTATTTATAAACTCCAAAATGTATTTAAACCGAAGAACGGCTTCAATAATATGTGAGTTAATGAAAGAAACCTTATGAATAAGAAGTACCTTGTAGACCTGTTTCAACATGAGATAATTAAAGATATACAATAATAGTAAATTCTTTAATATCCTGTCATTTTTTTTTTTTTTGTTTCCTTCAGAATTGTGGGTAAGACTGTTACTCCTCACGATTTTGTGTAAAAACGAAAACCTGCATTTCTTTCTCCAAGGAAATTCTGGCAGAAGACTAAACGTCTTTGAACCTTTAAAATGTAGACACTCCCTTAACCTAATTAAGGATGCATTAAGTTAATTAGGTTATGTATAATATCCTTTCGTCTCCAATCAACCTCAAGTCTAGAGATTTCCATTCCCTTGGTAATCATTCTGGCATTTCCTTTACCTGTCATCTCTCTGGAGAGTCCCTGTCAGTTTTCTTCATCCTCTGTCAGAAAATAGAGCCAACCTCCTCTTGTCTTTCTCTAATTGTGTCCTGAACATAATCTTATACAAGATGGTAAATACCTTACGTCTTTGCTTTGAAACAATTACACCATGAATTCCCAAATGTTTTTGTTACCCCTCTTGGCATGGTGAAAGCTCTCAATAAATATTTGTTGACTGTTTTCTTATTGAATACAAGAAGTGTTCTTATAAAATCTACCGTTAGCAGCCTGAGAAACTGAAATAGGTGTATGTAAGTGCCGACTTCTCCACCTGGCAATATGAAAATAATAAGGGAGGTAACTTTTCTGTCGAATGATTGGATATCAAAATACCCTAACCTGTAACATGTTCGTATCAGACCCTTGAAACAAATGCATGGCATATAGACACAATTGCATAAACAAATGATCACATTTTGAGTGGACTCCCTCTGTGAGTTTGCAGTTTTACCCTTGCACTGAACTACCACATGTATATTTCTGCTAAAGTATTCTCTCTCATTTTAATTCTCTCATCCGAATTGAAAGAGTATAATCTATGGTCATTATACACTGTGCTGGGCACACAGTGGACACACATTCCTGCCCAGTGACCAACTATGACTGGAAAGAGCAGTGTCTTTCTTAAGGAGCTTTCTACGAAGCTGCACCCCATTCTCACTAATGAAATGGAGGAATCTCATGAGGTATGCCAGGCGTAGGGCGATCGGGTTTTCTCTAAGCCACGGGGCCCTTAACAAACCGCATCGGGATGAGTGAACACGTCAGTGTCTTCATGCAGCCACAGAGGACTACCACACGGGATCCGCCTTGCTCAGATGTTGCTGTTCACAATGCTGTGCAAGTACAATTGTCCATAAAAATGAGGGTACACTGGAAACATCTTAGACATCTGTCGCTTCTACTGCTGGGATAAATGAAAAGATATGTAAAACAGGAAGGGGAAAAAACGGAAAATAAAGCACAATTTAAATCCTTCCTTTCTCATTCTCAAACATCAGTAATGACGCCCCATCCGGTCCTGGCTGGGCACTGGATACTCATTCTCGTTTATCTGACCCTTCGTTACTTGCCTTTCCAATGTGATCTTCTACTTGCCTATGTAAGTGGCGGAGCAGTTGTCACTCCGAGTATCTGTAGAAATCTTACACTTAGTATCCGTCCATTGTTAGGTGCTTTTTGGTGTATGTGTTCTCTGGCTTCAAAGTAATTAGATCTTCAGGGTAGGTTAGGTTAAACCTCAGAATCAATTGTCTCCTGCTGGTTTTCTTTTTTTTCAGTTCGTGTTGCTGCTTCTGCTTAGGGCTCAAAAGTTATGCTTGAATTAGATCTGTTCAGTTGTTACTGGAGATCATCTATTCAGTAGCTGCTTATTGTTTTCTGTGATCAGAATAAGCTTTTCTTTTTTCCCCTTTTTCCTTTTTTATTTGAAGTATAGTTGATTTACAATGTTGTGTTAGTTTCTGGTGTACAACATGGTGATTCAGTTATACATATACTTATATATCCCTTTTCATATTATTTTTCATTATAGGCTATTATGAGGTGTTGAATATAGTCCCCTGTGCTGTACCGTAGGACCTTGTTGTTTGTCTATTTTATATATAGTAGTTAGTATCTATCTGCAAATCCCAAACTCCCAATTTGTCCCTTCCCACCCCCTACCCTCTGGTAACCATAGTTTGTTTTCTATGTATGTGAATCTCCAGGTCCATCCATGTTGCTGCAAATGGCATTTTTTATTCTTTTTTATGACTGAGTAGTATTCCATTGTATAATTAAACCACATCTTCTTTATCCAGTCATCTGTCAATGGACGTTTAGGTTATTTCCATGTCATAGCTATTGTATATAGTGCTGCTATGAACAATGGGGTGCATGTATCTTTTTGAATTAAGGTTCCCTCTGGATATATGCCCAGGAGTGGGATTGCTGGATCATATGGTAGGTCTATTTTTAGTCTTTTGAGGAATCTCCATACTGTTTTCCATCATGGCTGCACCAAACTACATTCCCACCAGCAGTGTAGGAGAGTTCCCTTTTCTCCACACCCTCTCCAGCATTTATTGTTTATGGACTTTTGGATGCTATTCTGCCTGGTGTGAGGTGATACCTCATTGTAGTTTTGATTTGTATTTCTCTGATAAGTAGCGACACTGAGCATCTCTTCCTGTGCCTCTTGGCCATCTGTATGTCTTCTTTGGAGAAATGTCTATTTAGGTCTTTTACTCATTTTTTTATTGGGTGTTTGCTTTCTTGTTATTGAGTTGTCTGAGCTATTTGTATACAGAATAAGCTTTTCTTGTTTTACCTCTTTCTCTTTTTCCTCACCTGAAGTTATCCTTGCCTCCAGAGAAGACTGTGCACCAATTCTTTTTATTATTTTTTTCTCTTCTTTTAGGACATAGAAAATCTCCGAATTCCCCCAGAACGTTGTCCACTAAATCCAGACATCCCTCTTTCTCCTTATCCCTTGAGGAGAACCACACCCTCCTTCTTGGGTTCCACTTTTAGTTTTCAGTTTCTTAGAGTCTTTCCTTAAGATGTCAAACAATAATGGAGCAGAGCTGTGGAGCATGCGTGAAATATTTCATTACTGTTTAAACTTCCGGCTTTTATTTTTAGTTCTGATAACTTTATTATGCCTAATTATCACATTTAACATGCCTTCTAAATTAGAAAGGCTATGAAGAAAACAACATTTTAGGAAAGTCTTTTTATTTTATTGTAGCTTTATTTCTAAGAGGCTGCGATGATGGAAAACATCTTTGTTAGCTAATAACAAATCAGAAGGAACAGGAGACAGTCAGAAAAGGCAGAGAAATTCTGAAACCAAAAGAACCAAGCAGGTGGGTATGTTTCTTCGGAGGGGGAGAAGGAAAAAGACATATAGCATGCAATTAAGTGGGGACAAAAAAGAAATATTCTAAATAACAAAATTAAGAGGAAAAGGTGAAGTTTAGGTAAAAGAGACATGTGGGGCTCCCATGGAGAAGAGCTGCAGTCCAAGACTTTTGGCCGAGACTGTGGCTTTGGTAGAGGTGGGGAGACACGGAGAGGTTTTGGAAACCTACCTGTGGTCCAATCAAGTCTTGGTTGCACTCTGCCAGCTGTGTGGTTACCAACTAGCCAGGGTAGGATGTCAGCCAATGTTTATAATTCGTTGAACAAGCTCCTCATTAGTATTTAATTAGCCAAGTTGGAAGTTGACTGACATTTCAATCAGAGAAAGTTTCTGCACCAGCTATTCGGACGGCCTTATGACACCCAAGTCTGTTTGATGCCATTGCATTTGTGAGGAAGGTTTAGTAGCCATCAGTTGTGATGGGAAATATTGTTTCTTACAGCCCTGTCAAATCTCATGTCCAAAAATGACATGACATATTTAAGGAGGCCATTTTGTGTAAAGATTTTAAATTCATGCACACTCTTTTATTAATGTTTTATGTTTTCACTTCCAGCTGCTACTAATCAAAGGTTTATTAAAATTATCATAATCTTAAGGACTTAGTGAGGTAGCTCTTTGCCTGGTAAAGCATTCCTGGATTGAAATAATTGGGTTAGCTGCTATGAAGAGCATTGTTTTTTTGAACCAAAACGTAGTTTCATGACTGGATGCCACATCCCAGAGTCAAACTGCCTGGCTTGGAATTCCAGCTTCATTCTTTGTTGATTTACTGGGTAAGAGTGATGTCACAAGGTGGAAAGGGGAGGAACATACTTCAGATGTTTGTACACGTTAGTCATCATGGATTCATAACATTTTCCTGGGTGTATGTTTCCAAGCCACAAGCCTACCTCTCACCTGTGCTGGAGCACAGGCCCCTCAGTTTTGGCTACACAAACACAGGAACACAGCATCTTCATGGTTATTAAAACACATCTTATTTATTGCTTTCTGATCCTCATGACAACACTGTTGATTAAGCAGGACAATTGTTTTTATCCATACTGCTGATTTTATTGATTAAAAAAAGCCGAGAGACAGTATGACTCACTTTAGTCTTATGTAGGCTTCCCGGCCTCTCGTTCATATTGTGTTGGGGATGCTTTTACCGTTAAGGCTGAATCCTCGCTTTGTGCTTAAACAAGTTACTTTGGGAATCTTAGAATCTACAAAAGAGAGGGGAATATGACCTCACTGCTGGGGGATGGAGGAGAAGACATAGAAAGTGCTTGCACCTTGTCCAGCCCCTTTTAAGCAGACAAAAGAAGTAGCTATTTTTATTTCCAGAACATCGCTCTGCCTTTAACTAAAAGTATCATCTTTTAATGATAGCATTTATTGGTATTTTTCCTAACCACTTTACTAATATGATTTTATTGTTGAAGAAGTATAAACTCAGAAGAGAACAAAGAAGAAAATTAAAATCACCCATAATGCCCTCATTCTGATATAGCCATTAACATCTGGGCATTTCGGTGTATATCATCATAGTCTAAGTAGCGTGCAAATGTGTGCACACACACAAACACACACACACACGGGGGTTGCAGGGCTCTGTGTTTCATTTTGTACTCGGCCCTGTAATTATGGAGCTGCTCCAGCACTCACATTACAATTCAAACAAAATTGAAATGATGCTTGGAATCAAAATCGGAACATATACTATATTTGGTAACCTGCCTTTTGCACATAATAAAGTGTGTTCATTTTCCCATGTCAAAAACTATTTTTCTATAACATGATTTACATGACTGCATGGTGTTCTATTGTGCAGCCCAGTGAGACCCCCGTGTTCACAGTTTGGATACTTTTTCCGGCTGCTATTGGCTTCAGTTTAGCAGGCATCCATTATAAGCCCTGAAGGGACAAAAGAGCACATTACTGAAAATGAAGAATTTCAAGATCTATTTAAAATATACTATCTAAGCAGGCAGTTAGGTAAAGTTAATTCTCAAAAATCCTCTGTCTTGCAAGCTCTATCAAGGGTCCACTTTACCTACTGAGAGTATGAGTGGTAGGGCACTATCACGAAATGATGCATCAGGAAAGACGAGGACCATCTTACCTACGATCTTTTATGGAGAGAGGATCTGGCTTGCCCTTCCCAAGTGTCAAGAATTTATAACTAATCTAACACTAAAACCCAACCTAAAGTACTTCACGAGTTGGATAGTGTAATAGTTTATTCAGAATAAAAGTCCCTAGGCCTGGTAATCAATATGATAAAGTATGCTTGTCTTAAAAAATAGTTAAAAAGGAGGAGAAATCTCTTTTTTCCAATATCTAAACAGTCTTAAAGGATAAAGGAAGGACATTTGAAAAAGGAGCACAATGAAAGATTCTCTAATTGAGGGAAAAAAATTCGAAAGTGATTTTGCAAATCAAAGGGAGAATTTGGGATCAGATCTCAAAATGTAGACTGGAGTGGGGAGCCAAGCAAGCTTAAAAGGCGCTCACGTGAAGGAAGGAAGAGAATAGAATCTTGATTGTAGTAAATGTAAAATTGGCCTGACTGGAATGGTAAGTTTAGCAGAAAGGCCACAAAAATTACATTGAAACGTGGCATCGCTCTCAGAATGTACATTCAATGAATAACAACAGTCACAATTTCATGGCTTTAAGAGCTCATAGAATTACCAAATATACATGCACAGTCCCTTGAAAAACCTGTGCTTTCTCTCCAACTTTGGTTGGGAGAGTCTCTTTACGGATTCAGTTAAGCCAGTTTTATTAATCTATTGCAAATGTGATTAATTTTCAGTAATATGCCCTCTTGTCCCTTCAGGAATCTTACTAAACTGTAGCCAATAACAGTGACAAATATCCAAACTGTGCACATGGAGGTCCCGTTGGGCATCATGTAACATGGAAAAGAAGTGTTTTTCCTGTCAATCACTCATACTCTCGGGGGTAAAGTGGACCCTTGACACGGTTTCCAAAATATAGCTCTTTTGAGAATTCATGATATGGGAGTTCATTTTACATATCTACCTACTTAGATAGTATATTTTAAATAAGTAAATATATCTTTCCATACATTTCTTTTTGCTTAACTGAACTGTACTGTCCTGTTTTCTGTTCATACAACTTAGCACATTATAGTAACTGAAGGGGTGTGTGTGTGTGTGTGTGTGTGTGTGTGTGTGCAGTGTACTGGCGCCTTCTACTCTAGGTATGGTCAGTAGACCAGAAGGATCTGGACCGCCTGAGAGCACGCTAAAAAGTCAGAACCTCAAGCCCCTGCTTCGCATCTACTGTATCACAATCTGCATTTTAACAAAATCTCTAGGTGATTCCTATCTAGTTGGCAGTTCTGGGGCAATGGACAGCTTGGTGACCATAGTTGACAACACTGTATTGTATACTTGAAAGTTGCAAAGAGAAGGACACTTTTGCAGAGTTGTTTGTATACTTGCTTAAAGCTGGACTATGACACCTTCTTATTCAGCCTTCTCCGGAAGCTCTCCACTCCCATTATAACGGCAAAAATGGCAGAATAAGAGAGTTCTCTTTCTAGCTTACCACACCAATGTTGTTCAATCCTTTGAAATACCAAGGTTTGCACTACCACTCATAAATTGTCTTTACATCTTGAAAATAACAGATTACCTAAATGTACACATCAAAGGAGATAACACCTATCAAATGTATTTTAGAAATGACAAATTTAATCAAACGCGATTTGCTGAGAATAAAATGAGCAGAGAAGTCACTTTGCAAATTCGTGGCTGGTATCAATTATTTTGCCTTGAGGAAATAATTAGTGTAGAGAACCAATGAGAAAATGTCCTCCCTTTAAGGTCACCTTGATTAGTATTCGGCCTCTGCAATCTTAATACAGTCATATTCTTGAACATTATGATAAGTTAAGTATTCATCTACGTTTTCTTCAGAGTTTTCAGGGCTTCTGTATTTTACATTTAGCTCTTTAATCCATCTGAAATTTACCTTGGCATTTGATTTGAGGCGAGGATTTACATAAGTGGTTTCCAAATAGTTACCTTCTTTTCTTAACATTTTAAAGGAAAAAATTTCTCCATTGGTTTGTGGTCATTGATTTTGAATGTGTTGAGTTTGTTTTTATAATAAAGTGTGTTTCAGGGCAATCAAGTGTGTTCAAGTGATCTATTTGTTGATTCTTGTGTCAGTATCAAACTCTTTTAATGCCTGTGTGACTTATGGTTTATTTTAATATCTGGTTAAACAAATCTTCCTGCAATACCTTTTGTAAAAAATGATCTTAACTATTGCAAGATACCAATTTTCACTTTTCCAGATACATTAGAATATAATTTTAATTCAGTTTTTACTCTATTTTGATTTGAAATACTTTAAAACTACAAACTAATTTTAGAAGGTAAATTTACTTATAACATTTAATATCCTTATCCAAGAGATAATTAAAAGTGTCAATTAATCTGCAATAATATCTTATAAAAATTTTTCATAATTTTTACATTTTCTTCATTTAGGTCCAGTAAATCTTTTGTTTCTATTATGAATGTAATTCTCTATTTAACGGGTCATCTTCCCATTTTATTTTCTAAATGATTATTGCCTTATGCCCTGACTAACCTAAGGAAACTCTAAAATTCTTATTTGATTTCATTTTATTATCCTTAGATTTTTTTTTTCTGGTATGTATTCCAGGTCGATTATTTGATCATCTTATATTTTTAACATTATTTTTGACAGTTCTGTTGTTCAGAGCATGTAAGTTCACAGCTGCTACTTCTTCATGGTGGAATGTAACTTTTATCCATGAATGATATCTTGACTGGGTAAAGAAAACTTAGGTCACAACCTTTTTCCTTCAGAACTCTATAGACATTGCTTCACTTTCTTCAGGTGCTCAAGATTGCAGAACGGAAGTCTGAGACCAGACTGGGTTTTGTTCCTTTGTAAGTTACCTGATTTTTCTGCTGAGCTGTATGTAGGATACTTTTTTCTTTGTCCTTGTAATTCAGAAATGTCACCAGGATAAGTCTAGGTGTTGTTCTCTTTTCATTAACTTTAACTGAAATACAATGGACATTTTTGATCAGCAGACTCTTTACAGCTCAGGAAAATTTTCTTCTATTATACATTTGATTATTGTTTCAGCTCCATTTATTTCAATTTCTTTCTCAGGATAGCCAATTACCTACAAACTGAATCTTTGCTTTCTCTTCTTCTATCCCTCAAATTCTCTCATTATTTCGATCTCTTTGTCCTTGTTCTGGGGAAAATGCTTAGATAATTCAGGGTCCAACAAGGAGTAAGGAATTATCAACTGATAATAGATAATTATTATTATATACACAGCTTTCCTTTATTCAGTTTTCATTCAGTGAATGAAGTTGTTAGTAAGTTTTGTTGGCGTGGAACTGTAGGATTTATGAAGCATTTTGCAGCCATTCTGACAGATGACCCTCATAACAACTCTTGGAGGTGAGAATATAATATCCCTACTTTACAAATGGAAAAACTGATATTCAGAAAGGTTAGGTAATTTGCCTAAGGTTAAACAGCTCGGTAGTGGTGGACCTAGGAACAAGGACCTCATCTTTGGGCGGATACCCAGGTCACTTCTTTCAGGGACCTTTGCTCCCTGGTTTCTGTCCCCTTTAGAGCACAAAACCCTCCACAGAAAGCATTTGTGTTGTAATTTCAGCTTGAGGGATTTGTACTCTCAGAAAGCAACAAATCGTTATTTGTCACTTTTGTCTTTGTTTAGACAGACGTCATGGCATTTTCTTTTCTTCAAACAGATATTTTAATCACTTGAACCCCTCTAAGCAATACGAAGCAATTGTAATCACCGATGCCCTTGATCCTTCCTGCGTTCTCAGTTCCGAAAATAGAATCCTTGCTCAGGATTCCTCATGAAGTAGTACAGTTGAGCCTTTGTGCTCTAAAATCCTTATTATTTGAAAATAGCTTTATATGCAAACTGTAATACCCCCAAAAAAGAAAGTAAAAAAAGAAAAACCTCACTGCAGGT
Source organism: Camelus ferus (assembly GCF_009834535.1). Taxonomy (NCBI): domain Eukaryota; kingdom Metazoa; phylum Chordata; class Mammalia; order Artiodactyla; family Camelidae; genus Camelus; species Camelus ferus. The sequence goes on along the minus strand of NC_045732.1, from coordinate 81,851,376 downwards.
TTTTGACATATCTCACCCTTTTATAAAAAACTTGCTTTACACACAAAATGGTAGTTGAACTTTTAGTATTTCGTACTCACTGGTATGAATATTTTTTTCCATTGGTATGAATATGATTATGTGTTTAGGATCTTAGAAGATCAGATCCTTCATTAATTGTTAAGGATTGAGGCATTGAATTTCTGAAATCTGTTATATTAATATTGCATGGTGAAATTATATATGAAATCTATCTATTGATCTGGCTGTTGATCTGTCTATAGCTCAGTTGCACTTAAGCTCATGTTGCTGGACTAGTAGTGGGCCTTTCTGCTGGTCCTAGCATCACTGAATTAGTCAGGTCCTAGCCCAGGCTGAGAACCCCCTGTCACAGCCAGGGAGGTTATTTTTCTGATCGGATTTTTGCAGCCAATGACAAAACCAATACTGAGACTGGAACAGTGCAGGCTTTATTCAATGGTCAAAGAATGGGGAAGTGGGAATCTAGTTCACAAATCAACTTCTCAACCCAATTAAAGTGGAGATACCAAATATATAGGAGGGTCAAGGGCAAAGAGAAGGAAGTGGAAAGAGTGGGAGGAATATTCATGAGAATAGGGGTGTGGTTTGAACCCAGAACTGATGCAACTCTTGTTTTCAGTCCTCGTATGGCCTTTTCAGGTTGTTGTCATGGTAATCATCAACTGTCATGGCGCTGGTAGGTGTGCCATTTAGCAATTATGCATTACAATGAGCATATAGTGAGGTTCAAGGTCCATTGGAAGTCAAATCCTCTGCCATCTTGGGCCTAGTTCAATCTAAGCAGTTCTTGTTTTTCCTCTTTGCAGCTTCGTCCTGAAACTTAGATGAGAATATTTGGTTTCTATTCAAGTGAGGGGCAGGGGTATGATCCTGGGGCAATAGTCCTGTTAACACTAGTTCTTCCCCTGTGTTCTCCCCCTTGGCCTTCATCGCAGAGACATACACATACACACACATATATAAATCATGAACCCTTAGGGTCCTGGAGTAACTGAAACAAGACAAAAACTCATCTTGTTTGGGAGATTTTATTACCCCTTTGAAGCCAGAAATCCTACTGGAGACAGAGCTCTGTGAAGCAGCCAGCTCATCTTGAGTATGTTACTCTTTCTCCAGAATGCATAGCGGAAGCTGAGAGAGAGTTTTGGTCTTTGCCTGGTCCAGGGAAGTATCTTCTTTCTCACACCCTGTGGCTCACAGCCCATCACCACCCTCCCCTCTAGCCAAAGTACATTATCCCCATTTTGGACTCTCACCTACTTTGAGGTGTCATTTTCTGGTTAGAATATTTAAAGCTCCTAAAGTGCCTAAACTGTGCCTATCAGAGTGGCTGACCTTTCTCAGAGAACCATAAAAGCCCAGAAGTAGGAAACAGATCAATTTAGGCAAAGGTATTCTGAAGCAATTTTACACCCCACAAAAGGAACAAAGCCAACTCATCATGCAAATATCAGGCCATTCAAAGCAATTCTATCTATGTGAAGGAGATAAAGCCACCTTCCAGGTTCTGGCTCAAAGGGAGGGCCAAGAAATTCCCCAAGCCCTTGTGCCTTTCTATTCATTCCAATCCCAACCTACCTTTCTTTGGGTTAATTTGAATTCTTTGTAGCATTTGATTCCTTCAAGCTTAATACACAATAAGTAACAGCACATGTATATATGCGAGTATATGTATTTTTTCAAATGAATATTTTGAGTGTCTGCTCCACATCAGACTCCAGGTTCAGGTTACTTTTGAATCACAGGCCTGTACTTTGTAAGCTTCACTGTTTTATGCTGAAGGAGAGCAGAATACGCCACCCCAAGATATGCCACTTTGTCATGTGGGGCTGAAGGCAACGGAAACCCAGCAGACTCAGAAGAAGCTTTTCACCTTCCCCTTAAGTGTCTAGAAGAATTCAGAAAGCGGGCCTGTACCAGGAGCCCAGCTATTACCAGAGATCAGATTTTCGCCTGAGAGCTTTACCCACATGGCAGGGCAAACATTTGTTTACCAAACATTTCCTCTTCCCTGTCTCCCTGTGAAGTGTCTTCTTTCCCTTTGAAGCCCTAGACCCCTCTCCCTTTCCTTAGCTCAGGAGGGCAGATAGGCCGTAAGTGTCTAGCTGCCTTTGAGTCTCAAATCTTTGTGGGACTCCCATACGTATGTTATTAAATGTGTTTTTCTCCTGTTAATCTGTCTTTTTATTATTACTGGGGGGTGGTCTCAGCCAAGAACTTAGAGGGGTAGAGCGAACATTAATTTTTCTTCCCTTCAGTGCTCTGTGTTTTCCTTTATTTATTTCCCTCTAGGTTTTTACTTATCTTTAGTAAAGTTTCTTTGGAATACCCCAGCCTGTAGCAGTTCTGAAGCCTCTTGCTTTTATCCATACCAAGGTTAGCATCTTCAAAGGGCAACCAATACCTGGGGCAGGGGCAGGCGTATTGGTAGCCATGGATATCCATGTAAACAGACCTTAAGAATAAGAATCCTCACTGGAGCAACTTAATATTGCTTGACCCTCTGAAACTATTCCTCCACACCAGAGGTTTCTTGTAGACCTCGAGGGCTTTGTGCTTTGCTTTAATTCAGGAGGCCATGCCATTTCGTGAGGAAACTTGTTCCCGCATATATCCTGAATTTTTTGCCTTTGTTTTACAGAATATAGATCAGGCAGTACTTGGGTCCATACCAATAATAAGTTGCTTGGTACATGCAGTCCTTACAGATGACACTTTGCCATTTTGACACATCTTTTCTGCAGTAATATAATTAATAAGTCCTTAGACCTGAAAATCGTCTCTTCATAAAGATGAAACAGTTAAAATCATCAAGGGTGTTTTGGACACCATAAATTATTTCTTACCAAACCTAGCCTCCAGGAATAATGCACCGCAGACAGAGAAACCTCATTTTAAAGGACGCTCAAGGCCAAATTAACCATCTTAATTTGACAGATGCTGCTTAGCAAAGTGTTTACAGCACAAATTTCCAGATCTGAATTTTGTTGCCTTAACTAATCATCTCTGTACTGGGGAGAATAAATGAGAGTCAACACAAAACTGATCTCCTAGATGTGTGATTTTAAATAAATAATGAAGATGAGAGGGAAGCGTAGGTGCTGAACTGCCCCGCGAATTCTTAAGTCAGGAAAGTACGCAGCCTTTGCAGACTAGTCCTCCCCCAGCCCTAAGTTTCTGCATTTAATAAGAGAATGGTGAAAACCACTACTTCTTTTCCAAATAAGTGTGACAATATTTTTAAAAATTGTAACAATAAAAGAGGAAAAGAAATAGATTGCTTGCAGCCAAAATAATCTTAGAGCTCTTTGGCAAACATATCAAATGAATGCCAGGCTATTTTGGACCAATATTTGTTTTTGGTTTGTTGACTGTTTTGCTTTGTCTTCTATTAGAAAGCTCTCAATTGTATTGTACCTCAAGGATTTAACCCTCCTACTCATTCTTGAAACTTATGAAAGCAGAGATCTCTTCTATAGTTAAAATAAGCTATGTCCTAGTCTTCCTGGGGCCCCGGAGGGCACTAACTATTTGAGCCCCTTTGTTCAGCACTCTCCTCTCTCCCAAAGCTTAGAGCAATGGCAAAACCCAGCGGTAGAAAAACAAACACAGATACCAAATCAGGTGTCTTGACCTTCACTTTGATCCTGCCTCTCTTGCTCTCACCCATGCTTCCCTCAGCCAAAAGCTTATGCTATTGAACATGGAAACAAGAACCCTGTTTTTAAGTACTTTACAAGTGCTGTCACCTTTGGCCGATGTCCGCACAGCTCTATCTCAGAGTGCTACACAAGTATCCATCCGTGGAGATGACACTCCCAGGGTATTCAAGCCAAAGCATTTTTGTGACTGTCTAATCATGTGAAACCTACTTTTATTTTCTGCATATGCTGACAGCATTTATAAAAAACTATAAAGTTGAAATGGAAAAGGCAATTGTTAGCTAAATGAAATGAACATGGTTATTGACTGAAAATCACATGGAAAAGATGTCTTAGCTAAGTGTCCAGGGCACCTGCTGTTATTCTTATCCCCTAGTGGATGGTCTCCAAAGCATGCCCCTTCCTCCTGTCTCTTAACCGCTGTTTGGGTACAACTCTAAGGGCAATTTTGGCATTTTACATTAATTTGTGTGATTCTTGATTAATATCTGTCTTATTACTATACAGTAAATTTCATATCAGAAGAGGTTATTTTTTTTGTTCATGGCTCTATCCCCTGTGCCTAGAATAACATCTGGCTCACATGTAAGTTTTCCATTAATGGCAAGAAGGAAAGGAAGGAAGGAAAGGAGGAAGGAAGGACAGACTTCTATGAAGTGGAAAATCAGGGGAGGAGTGTGGTCAGATGTCAGTTACTGGAACAGTAGTTGTGCTGAAGTCCAAATGTAGGAGGCTCTATGGTCAACAGAACAGTGATGCTCCAAATTGTCCACGTCTTAATCTCTGGAATGCATGACTATGTTACCTTTATATGGCAAAAGGAAATTTTTAGGTGTGATTAAGTTAAGGATCTTGTGATGGGGAGGTTATGCTGCATTGTCCAGGTGGGCCCAATGTAATGACAAGGGTCCTTAAAGGAGACGAGGGGAAGAAGTCAGAGTGATGCAAGATAAGAAGCACTTGACTCTGCTGTTGTCTTTGATGATGGAGGAAGTGGCCACGAGCCAAGGAATGCCCGCAGCTTTGAGCAGCTGAAAAAGGCAAGGAAATTGATTGCCCCCTAGAGCCTCCAGAGGGAACACAGTTCTGCTGACACATTGATTTTAGTCCAGGGAGACTTTTGTCAGACTTATATCTACAGAAATGTAAAATAATACATTTGTTTCATTCAGCTGCTAAGTTTGCGATGATTTGTTACAATAGCGATAGGAAACTGGTACAGGCCACATTAACGCTTTCCTTTTCTATATGTTACAGGGACTCCTTCATGTTGCCAGTGCATTCTGCGGTGACAGTTTGTGTAAGGAGCTAGTTTCTTCTGTAAGGAATAATAATTAAGGTTATAATAAGAATAAAATAATAAGAATAGCTAACAATTATAGAGCATTGGTTAATATATGGTAGGGTTTTTGTAAGGATTAAATGTGATATTGTATACACAGCACTTAACACATAGTGGCTTAACATGGTTGTGCCCTTAGACCTGGAGAAGAAAGCCTCCTTTACTGAACCCTGTGATTTAGAGGGTCCTGGGTAGTAGAATCATATATACTTAGAAATTAATTTATTAAAAAAATAAAACTGAGTACCTGTATCATTCAGAATCTTGTGCTCAGTGCTGGCACAGTGTCACCCATAGCACTAATTATTAATGGTGCTATTCTTATGACTAATGGCTGTTCAAGCCCCGTATCTCTTGTCCTGTGACCCCCAAACAAAAGGAAACTGTACAATTGCAGTTGTGCCACTGCTGACATCAGAGAGCGACAAGGGACAGGGAGCTTCAGAGTACAGGGAGCATTTTGGTGGTAGAAGTGCTTAGGTAGCAGAAAAGACACGTTAATTCTTACGTCTTCTTTGATAGTGTGAATGTAATAGATTCTTCCATAACATTGTTCCTGAGTGTTCTAATGATTTTCTTTCTTCTGCTTTCTTATGTTCATGGTTCTAGAAATACTCACAAATTAATAGTTGCACATAGCAGCTGAAGAACATTATTCAATATTAAATGTTTTGTGTTTTCATAATTTTATTTCTCCGGAGGTACTGAGCTAATATATACACAGTATAATATCAATTCTTTACATGCTAATAAATAAAAAGTGTGATATCAATTTTTTACATGAGCAAAGATAAGGATATTGAACTAGAGTTGTGAATCGTTTTATAAAACTATTTAATAATTATTTCAATTTAAAAATTAATAAGTTAAAATTTTTACCCAAAGGTATGAGCTTTATTTACCTAACTTTGATTTCAAAATTTTATATTTGTCAATCATAATTTATATTTTTAGGTTTAATAGGTTATTTTGAATATTTAAAATAATAACTTTTGTAAGTATGCTAACACATTTTTATTTTAAAAATAGTTTACATTCTTATAAAAATATACCAAAATTTTGCATACTTGGAGTACTCTTGTATTTTTAATCCTTTACATCTTTACTTTCAATACAAATTATACAAAAATCTTGAGTATACCAGCATAATTAAAGGTTATACCAAACAGGAGAGGGAAGGGGAAGGCCAAATTAGGGGAATGGAATTAAGAGATATAAACTACTATATATCAAATAGATAAGCAACAAGGATATACTGCATAGCACAGGGAATCATACCCATTATCTCGTAATGATCTATAATGGAATATAATCTGCAAAAATGCTGACTCACTATGCTGTACACCTGAAACTAACACAATGTTGTATTCAACCATACTTCAATTTAAAAAAAAGATTATATTTAAATAATGGTGAAAATGAGCTATCTCGTTGAATAAATATATAATAATTTATGAATTAGGTAGATCTTTATTTTGTTTTTCATACAAACATTGTGAAGCCAATCCACAGAACATCAGGCCTGTGTAATAATATTTTAGGTGCCTTTGATATTTTGACAAATTTCTGTGATGTATAAAACATAGCTTTATACATTCTTTTGATAGTTATCATGGAGCTATACTTGTCAAGATTAGATGATAAAATACACTTTATTTAACTATTTAATAGATTGATTTATATTTTTAAAATATTTACATATTTTAAACTGGCCTCCATTTGTATCCTTGCACCAAGGTCCAAGGTCCTGCAAGTAGCAGGCCTACCTATTATTAATCCTATTTTACAGATAAAGAAATGGAGCTTACAAAGGCAGAAAAACATTTCACCTAGTCAGTGGTTCGCTGATAAGCAGGGTTTCCAAAATGAAGGAGTGAACAAACAAATGGTTTTGAAAAACTGTAAGTTGTAGCATTTGATGGTTGCTGTAATGCAAGTATTCTCATCATGGTTGACTTCAAGCTACAGTGTTCCTTTAACCAGCTCAACAAATCTAAAAATTTGATAGGCTCTCATAAACATGCAAACCAGCTCTGGCACATCACTGCCAAGCCACAGGGCTAGTAGGCGATCGGAGAAGAAGTGTGTTCCTGGGCCATCGGTGGACTCCAAGGCGCTTCCCCCTCCCCATGAACATATACTCCTTGGTCTCAGTTCCATGGGTGTTGGTTTACTTGTTGAGAAGTGACCTCACTGACCTACCAATGCTGAGATCTCTTCACTTCCACCCACCTACCCACTTTGAGTTTGAAGGCTGAACACAAAATATATTTGAATGCACACCTAATGAATGTGGTAACTTCGTTTGAAATTTCACACTTGCTTCTGAAATAGTTCCACTCACAGTTCACTGAGCCTTTAAATAGGCATCATTTCAAGGCTATGATGGCTTCCCCATTAGTGGGTAAGTGATTTGCCTAAGGCTGCTGTAGAAAATCACAGTCAATCAAAACCTCCATCTGACAGAAATCTGTATTGGGAGAGTCAGTAGACCCTAAGGCAGCAGGAAGAATACATGTTACTTTCCAGTACATTCTTCTGGGGTGGGGAGCAGGGATGGAAAGGAATTCAGGTTGTCTAGGAAAAGGATAGTCCACATCGAAACTGTCGTTAGCAGTGGCCCAACAGGAGGGTCAGCTTCCGGCTTCCAGCAGCACCCCTGTTTACAACAAGGACCCTCTTGTCCTGCTCATCTTTCTGGCATTTGGAGAAGAATCATCACAATAAAATAGAACTGAAATTCTAAGTTGGTGTTGGGGCAGAGTAAAAGTGCCCTGTTTGGTGTCTCTCTGAAGTAGTAACTTTTAGCCCTTAGGTTGTTTTGCATGAATGTTATTTGTTTTATTTGTTTTTTTCTTTCCTGCTGACCTACTAGAAGGACACAGATGAAAAGATGAGGAAGGCGGTCCTGTTAATCAACTAGAAAGAGGCAGGTGGCTTAGCCATCTGAGAAGCAGATGCACGTGATACAGGAAAATGTGGTGCGAGAGAACGGCCGTGCCCCAGGTCTCGGCTGAGGCCGCCAAGTGCGGGTCGTGGGCTTGGCGCAGGAAAGAAGTCAAGAACAAGCCACAGGTGAGTAAAGGTAGACTTTATTCAGAGAGATACATCCTCCATAGACGGAGTGCAGGCATCTCACTCAGAAGGGAGAGCGGCCACCCACGAGGTGTGGGGTTGTTAGCTTTTACGGTAACTTCATATGCTAGCAAGTGGGAGGGTTACTCCAGCTGCTTTGGGGAAGGGGCTGGGATTCCCAGGAACTGGGCCATCACCCACCCTCTGACCTTTTATGGGCAGCCTTGAAACTGCCCTGGTGGGAGTGCCATTTAGCACCTATTGTATTTCAATGAGCCTGTACTGAAGCTCAAGGTCTATTGAGAATTGAATCTTCCACCACCTTGGTGCTGATGGCTGTGTCATTCCTTTAATGGCTGTGCCCTGCCCCCTTCCCTCCTGTTTCACATGAAAACAGTGCATTTTCTTTTTTCTTTTTTTTTTTTTTTTAACATTTTATTGATTTATAATCATTTTACAATGTTGTGTCAAATTCCAGTGTAGAGCACAATTTTTCAGTTGTACATGAACATATATACATTCATTGTCACATTTCTTTGCATTTTCTAAAATGCCTGGAAGGGCCCCTTAGAATCCTGTTAGCGAACACAGGAGAACGCTGAAGTACAGGAGAACGCTGAAGTCCGGAGCAAATGCGGAGCCTGGGGGGCTGGTCCTGCTGGGCTCCGGGGGCCTGATGTGGATTATGGAAATGAGGCCCTTGTGAGGGGGTTTTCAGGGCAGACCCAGGCTGAATGCCAGGCCGGCTGTCCTGTAGAACAAGGCTGAGAGGTCATGAGGAAACAGGGTCCAACTGGGCATGCCATTTTGGTATTTGGGATTCAGGGTAGTAGCAGAGGCTCTGGGACATGGCCGGTGTACCCAGGGTCCTGCAATTATTTCAGCTACGAAGTTGCCTCCTCTTAGAGCTGGATGTTGTGGGAAGAGTCGCTCAGGAATAAATGGACCTGGATTCAAATCCAACTTCTCCCTGTACCCCGCGTGTAATTTAGTGCCTCTGCCTATCCCTAGGACTGGGAGTCATTTGTGCCCAGAGGCTGGAATTATGCATTTTAACAACTACTCCAGGTAATTGTTATCAAAAGGCCCCTTTGGGAAACGCAGGTGTGGTCTCTTGTTCCTTGAACTGTAATCGTGGCTGTCAGTATCTCCATCACCTTGGAGCTTGTTGGAAACGTAGACCGTCAGCCCCAGCCCAGATACTGAGCTTGAATCTGCATTTTCACAAGGTCCAGGTGATTTCTATGCCCCGTTCTAACCCTCTAGTCACTGCTGAGTAATCATCTGACCTGCTCTGGAACGCCAGTGAGCAATTACATTCAGTCGTCTCCTCTTGGCGAGGCCAGGGAGAGGAAGCGCATTGCTTTGCTAGATGCTGATAACGTTACATTTTTTTCAGCTTATCTTTTAAACCTACCCACCATCATTGAGGCCAGGAAGGAAAGGTAAAAGCTCAACATGAAATTCTAAACAGTGCATCCAATAGAGTAAAGAAGACTTCGTTGCACAGGCAGGATTTAGCTCCCCACTTCCTTGGAAGGAGGACTGGCTATTCTATCTCTGAAGAGGAGAGACTGGAAGTTACCCAGAGAGTCTGTAAGAAACTCCATCCTGGTGGAGGAGGTAAGGTCACGTTCCCTTCAGGCATTTCACTGGGAAGATTGGTAGGATGATGTTTTGTCATAATCTTTTCAATCCTTTGAAAATATGCAAGTGGTATGCTCCCTTCGGCTGTGATGGTACAAAAAGCAGTCAAGTGGTATGTTTGAAAACCATACTTTTCTTTATGAATTCAATGAACTACAAACCACCAAAATACATTTTTCTAAAATCTTTATTCACAAACAGTTTGGGACTTAACAATTCCAATTTCACGCAGCTGTAGGTTTTACCATCTTCTCAGTAGGTCTTAAGCATTTATTAATCTACAAATTGCTTTTTAGCAATTTCAGGTTTCCAATGCCCTCACTAGTCCACACGTAGCCTTCTCGTACCGGCATTTGCCACAATGATCAACCTACATTTAATGGAGAGAAGGTTATTTACTCTAAATATAGCTTCTTGTAACAGTGTCTTTGAAATTTTGCTTGTTAAATACTTTTCACATTATTGTTATTATATCAGATTGTTCTTTTGATGGCTCCTATCAGGATGAGAGACACACTGTTGAATTATAATTAATAAGCATAGCTAGCACATAATGCTTTATAATTAATAAAACATTTCAAATACCAAACCTTAATTGACATTGGGAAGATATTATCATTTTCCTCTCAATGCACATAAGAAAATTGCCCAAGGTCACATAGCAAGTAAACTGTGGAGTTAGGACCCAAATCTGGGTCCTCATATTCTCAATCTGATTTTCTTTCCGCTAACCCACAATGCCTTCAAAAGTTTGGGCTGATTCCATTGGGGTTGTATCCTACTGGGTGTTGGGATGAATTGTTTGTCGTCATTCAACTTTACTGCCAGTCATTTGCATTTCTAACAAGAAGCCAATAACCACTCCCCCCTCTCCAGAATTCCCTTCCCCATTTGGTTCAGGGTTAAAGTCCTTCAACAAGAGGGTCATTTGCGCACCATTTGGAATGCAGAGGAGAAATTGTATTATTTTCAGGAGGCAGTTGCAGGCAGACGTGGTAGATCTGGGGTCTGAAGCCAAGTTGTAGGGATTTCTTGAGAATCACTTGCATCTCGAGGGGCTTCCAGGAATGCACTTCAGAACACCTGCTTGGTGTTACCAGTTAGATTGTGGTGGCTTCCTTGATCTTTCTAGCTCAGCACCTGTCGTTCATGTATTGGTTCCTATGCCTTGGGTAGGGGTGTCTGTACGGGTGGGCTTCACACTCAGGGGGCTTCTATTTCCCTGATTAAACCTTGACTAACATAGGATTCTAGGTGAAAGGGCATTCTCTCATCCTCCTCCTGTAGTTTCTAAAACAAAAACATTCCAGGGATTTTTTTTTCATAAGTAATTTTGGTACATGTGAAACTGATATTTAATTGCAGAATATTTAGAAAATCAACACTATTCTCAATGCATACATGAGATCATTTTACATGGGTACACCATAATTTATCCACTCATATTCCTATTGGTGAACATTTGGATTTTTTTATTCCTATTTTTAAACTGTGCTATACACCACTGTGATGAACATCCGTGTATGTCAATCTCTATCTGAATTTAATATTTTTCCTTAACACAAATTCCTGTCCTAGGTCATTTCTTTCATCCATTCATGGCTCAAAATACTTAGCAATTGCTTTTTATGGGTCAGACATTGTGTTAGGTACTGAGGATGTTGTACTGAAACAGACAAATATGGACTCCACCCTAATGGAGATCTCAGTCTAGCCAGGAGTACCACACAGTCACTAGGCAAATGACAACAACCATTATCACCTTGATGCAGAGGAATACATGGTAATGGGATAGAACCTAGGAAGACCTCCCAGAGGAAGTGACATTTACTGAAATTGCAAAATGGCTGGGAATGAAGCAGAAAAACATGGTGCCAGAAGCAAAAGCACACTAAAGGCCAGGAGGTGGGAGATCAGGGTACTTGGAAGGAAAGGAAAAAAGTCCCTTAGGCTGAGAGCAGAAGACATGAAAGGGAGGGAATGGCCTAGGTGACAGTGGCCATGAGCTGAGGGGCCAGATCCCCATCTTAAAGGTTTTAGAGCTGAATTTGCATACAGTGGGAAGATATCGGAGAGTACCCAGGTGACTTCTTTGCACTCTAAACATGAAAACCACAGCCTAGGGAAGGTCTGTATTGAGAATGCTCAGCCCTGGCTACGGGTTAGAATCACTTGGAGAAGTTAAACATATTCTTATGCCCAGGATCATTCTGGGACATTTGTTTTGGTTCCTTCTCAGCTCCTTCTGGTTTACCCCCCCTCTGCTGTGTGTACCAGTGTACCCCTCTCCGTACTGGCATAGCAATAATTAACTGTTTGTAACTCCTCATCCATGCCGCCCTGCTTTACATCACTAGCTAGTCCCTCGTGTAGTCCTATAGCTTTCTGTTTTCACTTGGCTAGCTTCTACTACCTTTCTAAGACTTCATTCAGGTATCATTTCCTCCAGGAAGCTTTCCCTGATACCCCTCACCCTCTGGATTCTGTGCCCCCTCTTTGTGCTTCCAGAGGGTCTTCATATGTCTGAGCATTTAGGACATTGCCTTAGCACAGGTCCTTTACATGTCTGCTTCTCCATCAGTGGTGGGGTCCTCAGGGCTGTGTTTCATTTTATTCTTTTTTCTAGTTCCCCAACTCTTAACACTGTGCCCATCACATAAAAAGCACATAGGAAACGCTGCGTCTGTTGGAGTGAACTGAATTCCGGCTCCACTCTTTGTTAGGCTAAGTGTGTTTGCACAAATCAATTAACCTCTCAGCGTGCCAATTCCTTAATCTAGAATGCAGAGATGTTTTCTGTCCTGCCCGCATTGTATTGTGGGATTGTTATGCAGAATACACGAGATTAAAGATGAATGCATGCTTTGTTTCATAGCAAGTGTTATTAAACCATGAGTTATTATTACAAAATGATGGTTTTAATAAAAATGAGGGTTTTTTTTTTTTTTCCAATGAGGCTTTTGACTTGGGGAGGCTAAATGATGCCTCACCATTGCTCAGAATACTTGTGGGTCTCATCTTGTGGCATTCTCCATATTGATTTATGGTGACAGTGATGTGAGTGTTTGAAGGCTGCACCAACCTTGAGACAATCGCAGTGGCACTTGACTCTAGGCAGCCAGGCAGTGTTGTGACCGCCCTGCCCTTCCCATGGCCTCGGTGGCATACGCTGCTCCTAGGTGGTCAGCAGAGTTTTGGGATCCTTCTAAATCAGGGCCTTTTCACGTAATTCTTGCAGCTATGCCCTAGAGTCCCAAAGAGAAAGACAGCCTGCTGCCAGAATATTTTAGCTATTTCATCTGACCTTGAACCTTTAAATAACCATAGGTCTTCCCATCCCTGAAAGATTCCCTGGCTCATTCAACTTTTTAATCCCTTCTGTGAATGAATGTAAAGAAGTTCTCTTGGAAACCACCTTGATGAGCTGCCTGGTTTAGGTCCACCATGAACCACTATTCCAAAATGGACCCCGCGTACCCCAACTCTCTCTTCCCTTGGGTTGAGTCCCCAGCGTGATAAAGGGTCTTTTTCTCATTTTTTCCCTCTGTCAACAGTGTCAGAGAAACTTTGACCCCCACGTTGCGTATGTTTTTGTTCCATGTCCCTTCAAGTCAGAGAATCTGGCTGACTAATCTCTGCAGCCACTTTTGTGACTGGCTCGATGCCCTTCATCCAGATAAACATTTGCTGAATTGAATCAGTAAGATTCCAGTCTCATTATTATCCAGTCACACTTCATATCCTCGACCAGAAACTGTCTTACCTGTTACAGAGACAATTTCAGTTTCACTTTTTTTTTCCAAAAATTGAGATTGAGATTGCACATTGATTTTTCCCCCAAAGCAGGGAACCCTTAAAAAAAGGTGCAGTGCCCATTTGCTATTCCCATGTGCTCACCTTACATGCTATTCTGTGCTTGCTCCAGTGCAAGAAGGCCAAGCACAGTGAGCTTTTTCCAGTCATGAGGCTAAACATACACCCACCAACCCAGCCTCCCTTGCTTGTCTGCCTACTCCTGTGGCCAGTGGTCTGAGGTCCAGGGTGTAGACATGAAGGGCACTGCAAAGCTACTTAATCTGAATGGGGATCAGAACCCCCCTGGATGGAAGAATGAGCCTGGTGTCTGTCTGCCTGTCTGTCTGCTGGTAGGCTTAAAATCTCACATGCCACGAAAGCACCTTTCCCACCTAATACAGATACACCAACTGCAAGCCATCTGAGCCATTAAGAAACAAGCTAGAAAAGGATGGCAGAATAGCTATTCTCGTAGGCTTTGTCTTTTGACCAGAATCACCACACTTTAGAGATTGGATGGGATCCTATGATGTGTCTAGTCTCATGTGCCCACAGATGACTTGGGGCTTGAGTGAGCGCAGTACAAGGTTAAGAGCCCAGATGTGGGATTTGGTCTCTGAGTAATCACCGCAAAGCAACCGACTCAGCCAGCTTGATTTGTGAAACACAGAAATAAAGGCTTACTGCTCTTTAAAAAAAAAAAAGCTGTGTAGGATTTAACTTCTTAAACTTTGTGTTAAAATAAAATTCAAACATGGAATTCATAAAAAATGTTTAAAGTATATTTTAAAAAAATTTGAAAGAAAAAGATAGGAGTCCTATGCAAACCCCAACTCCAAGACTCAGGCTGTGTGAACTTGGGGAAGTCCTTTGAGTTCCCTGAACCTGACCTGGACCCTCGGGCAGGTCACACGGGCTACTGTGCCTGATACGCTGCCCACCAGGCACAGGCGATGGATCTGCAGTTCTCCTGTCAGCCTTTGTGACTCAACCAAGGACTGCAGTCCAGAGTTCCTGATGCCCCGTTCCTTCCTGTCCCTGGAACCTCCAGGAACCAAGAACACCTCCCTAGCCTCCTTCCCCGAGCCAGGGGGAGGGCCTCCTGCCTGGACCGTAGCCAGCCAGGTGAGCAAGGAGCAGTGCTGAGTGACATTTCTGCACTGGAGGATAACTTTGCCCATACATTGGAAGAGCAGGCTGGAACGAGCCATGGTCCTGGGACATGCATGTGGCTGGGGAGGTTGGTCACCCTAGTGAGCTGATGTAGAAACCGTCCAGAGAGAGGAAAGCTGGTTGTCTAAGTCCTGTGAGTGGGGACAGAGGATGCCAGATGGTAGCTCAGAGTGAGGCGGAGACGGGGAGGGAGCGGTGTGTCGGGTGCAAGGCACGTCGGGTGCATGGGGACAGGGAGCAGGATGTGGTTACTTCACTCTGCTTCGGCCACCCTGGCCTCCCTGCTGTCCCCTAATCATAGCAGCTTCATTCCCTGACTAGGGTCTGGGCACTGGCTGTTCCAGGAATGCCTTCCCCTTAGGCATCCACGTCACTGTCGCCTTTATGCCTTTCAAGTCAAATCCCACCTGTTCACTGAGGCCTACAGTAACCCCATTCTTTTTACAAATTGCAGCCTTCCCCTCACTCCAAGGTACCTCCAGTCCCCTTTACCTACTCCGCGTCTTCTTTATTCCATAGCACTACACTTTCTCATTTACTGTATACTTACTGTCTCTAGAGTTGATTGTCCATCCCATGCCGCTAGAAGGTAAGCCAGACAAGGGCAAGAATTTTTGTCTGTTTTGTTCACAGCTCTGTTCCACAGGTCGGGATTAGTGCTTGCTAAATACTTGCTGAATGAGCGAATGAACGTCTATCAGAGTAGAACCAGGGCTATAGTTTTGGTACAATCTAGAATCAGTATGTATGTATAGGTCTATACCCATGTGCATACCAGAGTAAAGTAAACCATCTCACACTCTGATATTCTATTCTGAGTGATGTTAACTGTGACTGACGTCACGCTTTAAGACCCACTTCCTTGCTCTAATGCGTGTAGAAATGGTAGGCATGCGGCTGTGTCACCCAGGAGCTCATAATCCACTGAACGAAGCAAATAGAGACATATGACTAGAACGCGCCCAGTGCTGCACTAAGCTTGTGTGCACAGCCTCGGGGGAGAAGGAGGGATGGATCCTGATCGTAAGCATCTGGGAAGATCTTAGAGGAGGTAAGAGTTTAACTTGGACTTGGTAAGTGAGCAAGACTCTGTTTAAATATACATATAACCGACCTAACCATAGGTACAACAGCCAGAAGCATTACGAATCACAGCTCCAATTAACCACAGCTAACAGCCACAGTTAGTAGTCACGTCAATAATCACAATTAACCAAAGTAACACCTAGTGAACACAATTAGTAGCAGCACCTAGCAACCACAACTAGTTAGAAGCCACAAACCAGAAACTGCAAGTTGGAGCCGTAACTGGTTAACACCCACAAAGCAGCAAGCAAAACTAATTAATGGTCACAGACTGGTAATTTCAAGTTATTAGTAGTACAACTTAGTAACCTAACTAGTTAGTTGCAACAACCAGAAACCAGACCTAGTTGGCAGTCACAAACTGGTAACTGAAGCTAGTCAACAGTGATACCTAGTAACTACAACTAGTTAGCAGCTATAAACAAGTAACTACTTAACAAGCCCAACCTGATGATCATGACTAGTTGGCTATCACACAATGGTAACTGGACTAGTTAGTAGCCCAATCCAGAAAGGCAAGTAGTTAGAGCCACAAAACTTGTAACTGAAACTAGTTAATAGCCTAACGTGGTAACCATAACTAGCTAGCAGCTATAATTTGTTAACTGAGACTAGACAGTGTAAACTTTGTAATCAGAACTAGTTTGCAGCTATACCTGGTAGTCACAACTAGTTATCACACAAAAATTAGTAACCATGGCTAATGAGTAATAATAGCTAGTAACCAAAACTAGTTATCAGGTGTTAACCAGTAGCCACAACTAGTTAGTAGCCACAACCTGTAAGCACAACTAGTTAATGACTATAAGGAACAATATCAGGCATAATAGATCATAGTTATAACTAGTAACCATAAATGGGCAGTAACTATAACTAACCACAACTATGTCTGTGACTGTATGACTAAATAGAACTAACCCTAATTTTCACAGTAGTTAAAGAAAACGGCCAATGGCACACAAGTTGAGTACTGAGAGCTTTGTGGAGTCACCTCGCAGCGCGCTGGGCGCTGGGTGCCGGGGGCGCAGGGCCGTGAGGCGGGGAGGAGCGCTGCGAGGCGTGGGGCGGCTCCGCGCGAAGCGAAAGCGGCGGGCAGGCCGCTTAGCTCAGGGGGTGGGGTTCCCGCCGGCGGAGGCCGGGGCGGCAGGCGCGGCTAGTCGCAGGCATGGGGCCCGGGGAGGGGGCGTACGTAAGGCGACCGCTGACTGGTCACCGGCAGGGGTCCGGCCCCCGTGAGGGGCGGCGTCGACGAGGCAGCAATACCGCTGCGGAGTACCCCGTAGCCCAGGAGCGCGGAGACGGCGCTTGTTAGAAAATGTGCCATTGAAAAAAGCCCTCGGGCTTTTGTTACTGTGGATGGCTGGTAATTGGTGGTGGGGGGGGGGGGCGGGCAGAGGGTCCATTCCGTGTGGACCTCGCTTAAGTCCTCATGGAGCCGCGTCAGACGGCGCTGGCGGTCGCCCTGGCCTGGGCCTAGGTAAGCGCACGACGGGCGCGCCTCCTGGCGTTTCACGCGCCAGAGCTGCGGTGATGGGAGGGGCCGTGGCCGACAGGGCAGCGGGCCCAAAGTGGGACCGGCTCCCACTTGAGGCTGGCTGGTCAGCCCCTCTCAGAAGCTTCTCTGGATGTTTGTTATGTCAGAGAGCCACTGCCTTTTACCCACTCATGTGACAACCCTCCCTCTGTACCTACTTTCTTCTGGAGCATTCTTTCACACAAGGGTGACAGGTAGGCTTAGTAAATGGGATGAGGTCATCTCCTTGCTCCCCAGAGTGAGCCTGTAGCAGCATTATAGTGGGGCCGCCACGTTTTCTGACTTCACATCCCGACGCCATGTTAGGGTGAGTTGACACTGGGGTCTGGAATGGGTTTCAGGTGGTACTGGATCTAGGGGCCACTGCTCAGAGTACCTGGAAAGTGCCTGCGTTGTCCTCATTGTGTGCTTGGGGTAAGGGCTGCTGAACAGGTAAAGCAATGACAAGGTTGTCAACATCAGGCTTCTGATCGGCTCAGAGAAGGGACTTGCAATGGCTGGATAATGGACAAGGCACAGAAGGATGAATGACAATCAATCAGCGCACCAGGGCCTGGAGGAGAGGCGCCATGATTGGAGGTGGGAGTGGAGAACAGTGCTCTTGAAAGGACCTTCTTCTACTGCATTTCACTGGAGAGTAGGGTGGCGAGATGCGACCAAAGCATGGTCCCCCTGAACCTGGGTGCTAGCTAGGCAGACCTGGCTCAGATCTGGTGGAAGTTAAAGAATCAGAGATTTTTCAAAATATCTGAAGTGCCATCTGTATACTTGATAGCAGTGCTGTGTACTGAGTGACCACAGAAGCAGAACTTTGAACAATGGGTAGAAATTAAAATGCACACATATTGAACACGAGGAGCCATCAGGGCCAAAAATGGAAATGATTCTTTTACACAGTTGAGAGCTAACTGCTACTGGAAGGGCGTAAGCAAAGGCTGTACGAACAGTTGTCAAGGAACCTGTAATCTGGGCTGAATGGTTAGATGGAGGTCTTTTATATCCTTCTAACTTGGAGATAATATAATCCTTACCTGGTGAAAATAGTAAAACAGTGGATTCACTAAAGCAGCCCATGTAACGGTTAGCAAATTACACCCACGTTTCTCCGTCTCACAGTACATTCTCATTCCTCTCACTTCCTGATCTTTAAATAGCAGTGGACCCAGTGATTACTCTCAGCTTCCTGAAATCCTGATTTCACCTGGCTGAGACATCATTCACTTCCGGTTTCCTCTTACACGTCTGCTTTGTCCTTCTCAGTCTCCCTTGCCAGATCCCCCACAGCTCCGCAACGTCCAAACAGTGAAGTGCCTAAAACTTGCTCTTTGCGTGTCTTTTCAATTTGCAATAATTCCCTATGTCATGTCATCCAGGATTATGGCTTTCCACACCACCTATACTCTTAACGATGCCCAGATTTATATCTCCCGCTAGATCCCTGCATTGAATTCCCAATACACACATCCAGCTGCTTACTGAGCATCTCCAACTGAATGTCCATTAGACATCTCAAAATCAGTGTGTCCAAAACTGTCTTTGTTTGAGCTGTTAAAACAGAATGCCATAGACTGAGTGGCTTCTAAACAGCAGAAGTTTATTGCTTACAGTTGCTATGAAAAATTCAGCAAAGGGGACGGGGGTGGGGGCGCCCCTTCCACTCACATCTCATTGGCTGTAACTGAGTCACGCTGTCCCAGAGAGCCTGGAAGGGGGCTAGGGTGTATGGCTTTTACTTCTCAGAAGCCCTGTGCACAGCTCTACCAGGGGTTCTGCTACTGAAGAAAAAGGCACAAAGAGATCTTCTGGGCCAACTAGCAGTCTCCAGGCCTTTACTTTTGCACCCCAACAAGGATTTGAGGTAAACAACCAAAGGATCAATTATCATTTGTTTACTGGAGGTGGATACATGTTTGTTTTTCTTTTTTCTTCTTTTCTATATCCTTGGAACATTCCAGAATGACTAATCAATATTTTAAAGGAAAAAGAAAAGACACTTCTATTAGAGCAAAAAACTTTGTTTTCCCCCTGGGTACTGAAGAGGTTCCTGGTCACGTGGCCCATGGCCTGTGGCTTTGGGCTGATGCCCATGACCTACACAGCATTATCTCTATGGAAACAGGCAATGGGTCACCATCCAGACTTCAGCATCCTCTGACTCGCCTTCCGCTCTCTGCCTTTCTATCTCACACGCTGACACCCTCCCTCCACCTGTATCCCACTGCGGAATACTCTTCCAGAGGCAGACACTGTATCTCCCAGAAGGCGCCTGGACGGGCCCTCTCTCTCCCATGGCATCCAGCCTTCCCTGAAACTGGGCAGCAGTTTCCCTCACGGGTTTAGAGCACTCTTATAATCATCTACTTTTCTTTCATCTGTCTCTTCTGAAATCTGTGTTTTGATAAAAGCCACTTTATTTTCTTGCTTCCTAGAAGTAAATAATGGTTATGGCGCTCCTTTTCACTTCAGCTTCAGCCTACTCTCAGTTAATTGAGGTAATCATCCCGAAAAGAATAAGTGTTTCAAAAGGTATGTGTGTGGGGGGGAGGGACTGCAATCTGTGGTTTAAAATATCTACACCTAGTCAGAAACAGAGCATTATATTAAATCGGAGCAGAACAAATTGGCCCAACACAGCTGAAATTCCAGAGAGAGATTACAAAAATTCCACAAAGCATATGACAGCAGCTGCTCTGTGTGTACTGTGGCCACCACAAACCCCAAAGGAAATGTTCATATGTGACTATTTTACATACTCATTATTCCTTATAATTCCGTTGAATTTTCATTTTGCGGGGGGAGAGGGGCCTCTGCGATGCTGAATATAGAATGCATAAAAGTCATACGCAGTGGTCAGCAGCCCCAATCAGTCCCGGCAGCCATGTTATTCACCAGGGTGTCAGTTTACCCTGGTACTTGTACTCTCCTTGATGCCTACAAGTGAGGGGGACTCAAAGAGCAACACTGCCAAACCTCCTCACGTGCTCAGCCACCAACTCTTGCCAAACCCTGTCCTTCTGACCTGGTTTCATAAACCAGTAAAGCCCCTTTAATGGCTGGATAGAGTTTGAGTCCATCTGTCAGTTGCAACCAGAAGAATCTTGGCTACCGGATCACTGTAATAGGAGTCACAAACAACAGAAGGAAAAGGACTGATTTTACGTTTCAGTAATAAAGGGGCAGGTGAAAATCTCCAGTCTCTGTCAGTATGTGAGTCCGAATAAATGTTAATATTTTGTGATGCATGATATTCACGGCCTTAAGTGTGACTTAATAATGGAGAAATACATCTGAAAAAGTAATTATTCTAATAATCTTTTAAAAAATATTAAGCTCTCTTCTCATCTCGCTCACTGAGGTGCTGACTAGGCACCTTCCCTCCTATGTCCTCTGCTTCTCCTCTGGCCTTGCTCTGCCTAGCTTCTAGCGGGTGAGCATGCACGCGTGTGTGCACGCACACACGTGTAAGCACATGCACATGCAAGAAGGGAGGGATCTGCTGACCTGCAGGGTGTGTCCAGAGTTATCTGCTTTACTGAGTCCTGGCCCCTTTCCATGTTCTAACACATGGTCCCGCCCAGGACCAGAGGAGCTGAGTTTTGGCCGGGAGGGTACCTCCATAACTTAATCCCTTTGTGAATGAGGGAGGTTACATAATGAGTTTCCCCATAATATAGGTTGCCTGGAGTGTAATCAGCTTATCATTCTAGAGAGATGCATCTTGTACCCAAAATTAACAGTGGTTAGTTACCTATTGTGCCTCCATACATTTCTTTTAGCTACCCTGCTCCCCTCACCTAAGACCGTTGTGTGAAACAGCAGCAAGAGATCCCAAGGGAAAGGGAAACTAATCTAGGAAGGAAATAAAGTTGGCCAGGGCAGCCACACATCCTCATCGGAATAGGTTCCTTCCAAGCTAAATGTGGAGCCTTTGGTTTCGTTCCAGAAACTTCTGTTTCTAATCTAATTTGATTTGAAGATAGACTTGCTCTTTGGCTATATCCTCAAATTCTTTTATTCTTGCTCAGCCTTTCCCAGTGAAAATTGGAAAAGCTCCTAATAACATTTTATGACTTGAAGATGGTAATGACATATGATGTAAGACTCAGTCCACCATGAGGCCACTGTGTGCACAATTTCTTTATTCAGAAGTAGCATAGAGTGACAGAAATGAATCTCTGCAGGGGCTTTTGAGAATCTGGAACAAAGTGATGAAATAGCAGGGCAGTTACTTTATTTATTATCTGCTGGTAGTTTTTGACTTACATTTTACACATTCTACATTTAGGTGGTAAGTATTTTGACCATGTCGATTCTTTAAGAGATATAATTTTAAAATCAATGTAAATATAATTTCTGAATTTTTGAAATTATGTTAAATATAACTTTGCAATTTTCCTTTGACATGCACAGAAAGAGTTTCTTTGAAATATTATATAATTGAATTTATACATACTGAGATTTGGCACATTCTGAAGTAGCTCAGGACGTCTTGATAGCTCATCTTTTACTCATCAACAGTTTAAAAATTTTGTGTTCATAGAGCAATCAGGCAGACACAAGGCTTTTATAGAACAATAAAGGACACATGAACCTGGCATCTCTTTTCTCGTGTCAAACATCAATTTGATAAATTGCAACTGTAATTGTACCTCCTTATAAACAGAATGGATACTTGGTTTTTTTCATTGTATCTGAAAAGAATTCTTGATTTCTAGAAAAAAAATAGATGCTGTGTTCAGTGCTTTGATACTTGTTTATTTCCTTTGGTTAATTTTACCAATAGTTACTAGGATGTTTGGTAGACTGTGCAGCTGTCACTGAAAATTGTTGGATAATTTGGTGAGGGTCAGGGGGTGGGGAGTGGGCATAAAATTAAATCAAATTAGAAAGCCTGGCCTTTGGGGAAACTGAGAAGTGCTGAGATTAAATTGCCAAAGAGTCAACTGGCAAATACAGGTTAAGCACCGACTCTAGATTAAATCATATGAAAAGACATGAGATGATTTCCAAACAAGATAGGTGGGAAATCATTCCAAATGGAAATAGGGAGGCATTTGATGCAAGCATACTCATCCTGGTAAGAGAGTTTGAAGCTTCTAAGCAAATTGCTGTCCTGGATCCTGGGTTCTCTTGTTCCTGTATGAAGCTGATCTAGCTTTCTCAGGGTACCTCCGCTTCTTCTCAGCCTTGGCACTTGCCAGGCACGCCCCCTGACCACTTCAGTAACAATTTCCCCTTTCCCAACAAGCAATTCTCCACCTTCCTTGCTGCTCAGGGTTGCCCTCTCTCATAGGTTAGTGGGGCGGAGAGCGCCAGCTGAATCTCTCTCACAGGGTCTGAGGGCCACCCCTTTCTCTGTAGTCCTTTGTGTTTTTCTGTTTCTGTAAATTAAAAATTAAAAAGCGATGCTCTGCAGCTTTAGCACAGCTACAGTTCACTCAATTTCAACCGCTTCCTGTAGCATCTTTCCATATTCAATTTCGTATCACTTAACATACACGTGACAATGACTTTGGAGGTGGAAACTGAGTGGCTAGGGCAGCCCAGGACAAGGGAAGCAGCTAGCAGAGAAAGAGCCCGCGATGACCAGTCCTCACACAGGTAGTTACGTTTCCCTCCTCTTGGCTTATACATGTCTTTGGTGGAAAATCATCTAGATAAGGAGCTGCTATGAGAGAGGGCAACCCTGAGCAGCAAGGAAGGTGGAGAATTGCTTGTTGGGAAAGGGGAAATTGTTACTGAAGAGGTCAGGGGGCATGTCTGGCAAGTGCCAAGGCTGAGAAGAAGTGGAGGCACCCTGAGAAAGCTAGGTCAACTTCATACAGGAACGAGAGAACCCAGGATCCAGTTACTTGAAGCTGGTTAAGGTACAACCTCTTTGAGTCTCCATTTCCTCCTCTAAGTTGGGGACAATAATGCCAATTTTGCAGGATTGTTGTGAAAACTCGAAACGATGGATGTGAAGCTCTGAGCATGGGGTCTAGCACGTAGATTTTTCTCATGAAAGGATAGTTGTGCATTTGGTGCATGCGGAGATGCTACAAGAAGCAATGGGAACCACATGGGAAGCATGAACAGCCCATTCCTGGAGGTGAGGCAGGTGGGCTATGGTATGAAAAACAAAACAGAAGAAATGCCAGCTAGAATAGTATCACCACTGGTAGACGACAAAAAACCTGTATCTGAGAGGGTTCTATTCCCTACTTTGGCTCTCTGTATTAATCCATTCAGCAGTTCATTGTTTAGATCTTTATGCTTTCTTCTGGTGAACTGTCTCCTTCAAAGTTAAGCCTTTAGGCTCAGCTCAGCAATCGGAGCAGAATACCCGGAGTTGCCTTAGTAACCCCACTCTTCCTTGGTGGCTGCCGCAGTGTATCGGGTGCGGCTTTCTTGTTCCCCACCAGCCCCCTGCGGCCTAACAATTGACATAGATTTCGGAGGTCAACTGGATGTGACCCTCTAGTATTTATGTCCTCCTCACTCATTTTGCTTATCGGACCTCCTGCCCAAACTCATTTTAAGAGTCCAAGTTTCTTTCTGTTCCCTTCAAATCCAGTGCTGCCTCCAACCCAGCATGACACGAGGCAGCAGATTCATCCTACTGACTTTAAAATCCAGAGTCACGAACTTGTTTCCAACCTCCAGAAATCAATTGCTAACGAAAAGGCTAAGAAAAGATGACTTATTATTAGGCCAGTGGTAAACAGACTCTTACAAGCTTCGGTTTTGTCTGTGTAACAGTTCTATTATCTCTCCAGCAAATTATAGAGCTTTCTGGTGCTGAGCAAAATGGGTATATTGTTCTCATTTAAACACTTTTACTTTTAACTGGGAATCCAGCTCAAAATAGGCTCTTAAATAAGCCTCTTTGAACTATTTATGAAACAGACAGACTTAAGAACGTCTTAATGTATATTTATCTCTCTCCACTTCCATTCTTCTATCCAGGAGCATTTCTTGTTAATTTAACAGCATATTCTGACATGAGCTTTGCTTGTCAGGCCTAACGCACTTACTTTCTCTAACGGAAGAATTTTTCTCTGTTGCTTATGCTATTAACTACCATTGTCTTCTGACAAAATGTCTGTTGGCCCAAGGAAAACAGCCACTGATAATCCAGAAGCTAAACAATATCACAGAACATCAACATCCAATAAGGCCACTCTGTGACCATGACAGATCAAGAGAAAAAGACCACTCCAAGGTCAAGTCTGAACACAGCCAAAACATGAACATTGTCCAAGCCAAAGAATACCAAACATTCCCCAATCTTGCTTAATGTGAGTGACTGATTTTTTTTTAACCAGTCACAGCTTTAGCTCAACTCTGGTCTGCCCTCTCCATACATAATATTTATTAAAATAGCCAATTATGGAATTATCCCACTTCCTGAAAGCATCCAACCCAGAACAAAGCCCTGCTTCCTTAAAGCCTTCCCCAAACCACCTACCATAAGCCCTAAACCTTTCTGTCTATAAGTATTTCCTAAAAGAAGTCCTTCTTAACACCCTCTTCTAGAAATGTCTCAAGGTGCCCCATGGTGAGCCTTCTTCCTCCTTGTGATATAATAATACACGCAACTCGTTTATCCAATGGTGTGTTCCTGGTGGTCTTGGGCTTGGAGAGCATTGACTGAAATGGAGATTCCATTGAGGTTCAGCTGATACACTCTCTTCTTTGGATCAGGACCCTCAATGCAGGAGTAGTGTGCATAGATGAGGTCCCTTGTGTTTCTATTTGACATACACCCTGTCCGTAGCTGAAAGGTAAATTCACACTGAATTGAACTCCAGTATTTCGCTGAAGCCCTTTGACATTGGGTTTATTTTGTTTTCTTAGAAATAAGGTCTCTTGGGATATCTTTGTTGCCCAGTCAGGCTTGCATTATTCCCTGGTAAGACTGTCTTAGAGCCTTCTAACACCTCCTCTTATAGTCTGTTTGCTGGTCTAGTGTCTTGAATGTTGTTTGTCCATAAAAAAAAAAAGTCTATAGGTGGAAGATGAATATAGTCCAATAAGTCGTTTGTGACCTGGTACCAGGGACTGAGGAGTTCAGAAGGTCTCTTCAGACCAGTGTGCTTTGGACAAGTGTTGTCATGGGATTTCCTTCTCAGTCCTGCTTTTGCGTCCCAGAGAATGTCCCTGTTTAGTTGCATCTACTCAGAGTCAGGAGGTTTGTTTGGCCCCTGACCTTTGGCCAAACACCAGAGACATCAAGTTACACAAGCACCATTCTGACAGGTGGTTTCATTTTCTACAGCTGTGCCTCTGGCAGGCTGAGCCCCTGCTTCCGTTGTGTGTTCTCACTATGAAGCTAAACTGTATGTTTATTTTTCTAACTGGAACCATTTCAACAGAGACAATTTAGAATAACAGTGACCACTTTGGGAGCTTTTGACATGAACAACATACTTTATTTGAGGGGTACCTTAGAACAGAAAGCAAAGAAATCCTCATGAGGTGATGGTCTATCTTATTTGTCTCAAAGAGAAATCTTTTCTTTTTTTTTAACATGAGAGACATCCCCTCCTTTTCTGTACTTCGAAAATTAATAAGTGCTGGCTTGTTAACTGTCTGATTTGATAAAATTGTCAAAACTCCGAATTATGTCAAAATCATCTATATGTCACTCTCTTTTGTATGTGTGTGTATATGTAAAATCTCTTTTTCTACATCTAAATGTTCTTCCCTCTCTTTTCTGGAGCTGACTTCCTCCTGTCCCTTCCCCCACTTCTCATGAAATTTTAACCATTAACTAATCAAAAAATAATTTAGCTCTCTTGTAGGCCCTCTAGGGATATCTAGTCTAGGTAAGCAATCAGAATGATCTAAAAGGTAAAAATATATATAAATAAACAAAGGAAAGTTATTAAATGGTGTTTCTTTTTGTGGACACTGAAAAGTGTATGTACATAACAGCCTTTGTTGCTACAGCTACAAGATAATAAGGCTTTAGTCTCAAGATAAAATAAGATGTTTAGCATGATTCAAAGTGTTTATAAAATTAGTTTGCCATATAAAAATGTTAACATAATATCTTGGTCTGTTCAAGATCAGGGTTAAGTTCCTCATAACACAAACTTATAACATTTCCTATATTGGTTTAATGAGTTTAAAAAATTATGTTTCTACAAATTGTGGAAAATTAAAAGCTGTATGTAGAAAATTGTATTAAACTAAATTGAAAGATAATAAAGGGTGCTTTTTAAAGGATTCAATTTTATGAAATTCTTAAAATGCTATCAGTCATAAAGATTTAATGTCTTAACTAAATTGTAATGTTCAGATCCTTAATTAACTTTAATATCTTATACCTCAGTTAAATAACCTTTGAATGTCTGTACACTTAAATAATACACAACATTGGTTACCAAACATTTTAATTTATTATTCTTTCCTAAAATAAAAACAGATTAAATAGAGTAACAAACTATGCAAATACTTTTCAATGATATTTCAGGATACAAAATCAACATACAAAAATCAGTTGCATTTCTATACTCTAACAAGGAACTATCTGGAAAAGAAGTCCCACATACAAGAGCATCAAAAAGAATAAAATACTTAGGAATATAAATTTAACCAAGGATGTGAAAGATCTGTACACTGAAAACTATAAAATACTGATGAACAAAATTGAAGAAGATACATTTTAATGGAAAGATAGCCTGTGTTCATAGGTTAGAAGGGTTAATATTGTTAAAATGTCCATGCTACCCAAAGCCATGTGTAGATTGAAGGCAATCTTTATCAAAATTCTAATGATATTTTTCATAGAAAAGGGGAAAAAAAAGTCCTAAAATTTCTATGTAATCAGAAAAGACTCAGCATAGCAAAAGGCATCTTGAGCAATAAAAACAAAGCTTTAGACATCACACTGCCTGATTTCAAAATATACTATAAAGTTATAGTCATCAATACAGTATGATCTTTCCATAAAAAGAGTCATATAGACAAATGGAATGGAACAGAGAGCCCATAAATGAACCCACATGTCTATGATAAACTAATCTTCCACAAAGTTGCCAAGAACACATCGGTGGGAAAGAACAGTCTCATTAATAAGTGGTGTTGGAAAAACTGGATACTCACAGGTAGAAGAATGAAACTGGATCCTTCCTTATTCAACATCATATACAAAAAAAAAAACAAACCTCAAAATGGATTAAAGACTTAAACATAAAACCTGAAACTATGAAACTCCAAGAAAAACAAATACAGAAAAAAGCTTTTTGACATTGGTCTGGGTGATGGTGTTTTTTTAGTATGATCATTAAAAGCCCAGACAATGAAGGCAAAAATAGGTAAATGGAATTGCCTCAGAGTAAAAGCTTCTGTCCCAAGTGGGAAACAATAGAATAAAGCGACAAACTACAGAGTGGTAGAAAATATTCGTAAACCATATACTGAAAAAGAGATTAATATCCAAAATATATAAATAACTCAAACAATAGCAAGAAACAAATAACCAAAATGAAAATACACATTTCTCCAAATAAGGCATACAAATGTGAGCAGGTATAGCAAAAGATGTTCAACATCACTGACCATCGAGGAAATGTAAATCAAAACCGCAGTGAGACATCACCTCACACCTGTTAGGATGGCTATTATCAAAAAGACAAAAAATAACAAATGTTGATGAGGATTTGGGGAAAAGGAAACCCTTGTACACTGTTGGTGGGAATGTAAATTGTCACAGCCACCATGGAAAACAGTATGGAGGTTACCAAAAATATAAAAATTGAGCTATTATATGATCCATCAATTCCACTTCTGGATATATATCCAAAGGAAATGAAATACCTTGAAAAGATATTGGCAGGCCTGTGTTTATTGCAGCATTATTCACAATAGCCAAGACATGAAAAAATCTAAGTGCCCATCGATGGATGAATGGATAAAAAAATGGGAGAAAGAAACACATATCTATATATGAAACAATGGAATTTTATTCATCCTTAAAAAAGAAGTCCTGTCATTTGCAACAACATGGATGAACCCAGAGGACATTATGCTGAATGGAATAAGCCAGACACAGAAAGACAAATCCTATATGATCTCACTTATATGTGGAATCTAAAAGAGTAAAACTTGTAATATCGGAGAATAGAATAGTGGTTACCAGGGGCTGGAGAGTGAAAAAAAATGGAGAAATGTTAGTCAGAGGGTACAAAGTTGCAGACGTACAGAATGAGATATACAGAAAAACACAGTAGGTAAAAGGGGATATCAAATCATGATACACTTGACATTCATTATTACTCACATATTTTTATAAGAATTTAGATACGAGCCCTGTTAACAAGACTCAAGCTCTGCTTCTGTGGGACATACTTGACAATACAGGTTTATCCTTATTACAAATTCAGTGTTCTGATCAGCTAGATAGCAATATACACCTTATGGAGCGTTATGACACCTGCCACAAAGTGCCTAAAGAGATCAGTGGAAGTTGTGGAACTTCTTTGTCACTGTGCTCCAGCTTTAGCCCTGGAGGTGACATTTGTGTAGGCAAGCAGCAGTCACTAATTCACTCAGCGCGCTCTGAATTGTTTGCGGATCCAACTCCAGCTGATACCTACTCCTCAATGTAAGCTACTAACACAAGCACAACGCTCAGTCATCTTTAATACAATTATCTTTTGCGTCTAAGGGCACTGCAGAGCAGGTTGTGATTCGACAGTAGGGGATTTTGATGGAAGGAAATTTTCATAGAAATGTAGAAGCCATGGAAAGTCCCATTAGCTCTATGTGGAAGCAGTGGGGTGTAATCTGGAAAGAGTGCAGACTTCAGCTAGAAATTGACTTTAATCTTAGCCAGATAATTAACAGCTTGGTGACCTTGGACTAGTCAGTTAATCTTGTTGAGCTTCACCTACTTTGAAGGGTTGTTGTAAGGATTGTAGACAACATATAATAAATCACTTATCAAAATGCATAACTCACCATAGATATATATCATAAGTGGTGGGTGTTGTTTTCTTGGTGATGTTGTAATCACTGTTACCGCCTCCTCACCTCAGCTAAGTATAGAATGTCAGAGTAAAAGAAATGCATACTAGAAACTTCAATATCGCATTTCTGTTAGAATTTTTTCTGGCTTTATTGGGATATAATTGACACATAACAGTCTGTATGTTTAAAGTGTAAGATGAAATGATTTGATACACATATATGTTGCAAAATGTTTATCACACAAGGTTAATCCACAATCCTTCACGTCACTTAATTACTATTTTCTTGGCTCTTATAGAGAGACTGTCTTAGAAACTTTCAGGTATACCATATAGTATTGTTAACGATAGTCACCATGTTATATGTTACATCCTCAGACCTTAATCATCTTATATCTGGAAGTTTGCATCCTTTGACCAACATCTCCCCAATTCCTCTACCCCTTAGCCCCTGGCAACCACACATCTACTCTGTTTCTATGAGTTAACTTTTTTTTAGATTCAACATATATATAAGTGAGAACATACAGCATTTCTGTTAGTTGACTTATTTCACTTACCATAATGCCCTCAAGGTTCATCCCTGTTGTCACAAACAAATGACAGGATTTCCTTCTTTTTATGGCTAAATAGTATTCCACTGTGTATACTGCATTTTCTTTATCCATTCCTCCACTGATGGACATCTAGGTTGTTTCCATGTCTTGGCTATTGTGAATAATGCTATAATGAACTAGTGAGTGCAGATAACTCTCTGAGACAGTGAATATCACATTTCTTTCCATTACCTAAAATGTCTGATCCATTTATTTATCCAACACACATTTATTGTCTACTCTGTGCTAGGCACTGTCTAAAGAGCAGTAAACAAAAAGTTAAACATCCCTAACCTCTCTTGAAGATTACTGTCTAGTGGTTGGAGACAAATATTTTAAAAAGATAAAATAGACTTTGTAGGCCATGTGATGACTATGTTTTCTTTTCCCTACATGAACTGGAGAAAGTGAATTGGGAAGCCAGGAGGTGGTAATGAGATGGGAATCCTTGAAACTGTAATCAGGGAAAGGTCACAGTTGGAGGTAATGGTACACTTTAAGGAGTATGGCCAGGGAGTGAATGGATGAGATCAGGTGGAAGATACAGTTATTTGGGGGAGACGAAGTCAAGGGACTGAAAATCCAGCATGTTGGAAGGATCATCCATGCGAGACAAATCACCAGGAATTATGACGGGAGTAGTATTTGGAAATAGTGAAAGGCATTTGAGAGTTAAGCTCCTCAAAGGTGGCATACCTGGAAGAGAGGAAGGTATTCTCCTTGCTCCCTCTTTCCTAAATACCACCCTCCTGGGGTTTGAACCCAAGGCCCTCAGACTGCCACCTTCAACCACAATCATCTACAGACTCTAGGCCCAGTGGTATGAGGGAAACACAGCAGGCACTGTGAGTGAGAGGCCTTCAGGAAAAGCAGTATCCAGGTTTCAGTTAGACTCTAAAGAAGAGAAAGGGCTCACTGAGAGAAAAGCTTGACGATGTCAATATCAAGATTCTGCTGATGAGTGTCAGAAGGTAGTGGAAAGTGGAAAGGTTTTAGGAACTGGGGAGGAGTGAGGGCTAATGTAAAAGAAAAGGATTTCCAGGGAAGACAGGGAGGGAGCTCCTGGGAGTGCAGAGCATCTTATAGTGATAGATATAATCTGGGCTAAATAGCCATATATAAACATACGATGCAGACTTTACTGATAGTTTTCTTCAGGTTCATCTTCCTCAACTCTGTTTGTGGAACATTATGGGATGAGCTAATGGGTATGAAAATATTATGTAACCTCTAAAGCCAATGACAACATTAAACTCTTGCTATTATTGAGATTACGATTGTTATTATCTCCTGCTACATCTGGAATCCTAGGAAGTAGGATCTTGATAAAATACTGGAAAATGTCAGCCAAAGAAATTTCACATTGAAAACCTTTAATGTTGAAAGTCTTTAGGTTTATGATTGTTTAAATGAGTGCAATATATATCATGAATGATCAGAGATGGAAAAACTTTTGGAATGCCACTTTTTGCAAAAACTGCTCTATGAGCAAGAATAGTATGAAAATGACTGTCGGCTCTGGATTTAGTGTTGCTTAAGTGCTCTATAAATATGGCTTCAATAATCTTCAGAGTTTGACTTCCCTGACCTTTTAATAATAGCCCCACGGCATAATCTACCAGCCATTGGGCAACTAGTTCATTGGCTGCTCAAGCTCTCCTATTATTTAGCTTTTTGTGATATGATTTCCTGTCCTCTAATAGCTTGTGAATATCCTGCTAGGTCTTGAAAGACCAGCTAAACGTTACCTTCTCCCCACACAGGCATAACATCTCTGTACTTTACAGGTAGGCTGTTTCGTTGAATCCTCTCTTTACAGATGGGGGATTCAAAGATCATGGGATTAGGTGACTAAGACAGTGATTCACACACAATGAATATTTTATAATTTTTTGGTGGGTGGAATGAATGATCCCCACCCCTGAAAGGAAGCAACATATCATAATTGCTAAAAGTATTAGTTTCAAAATCAGAGAGACTTGGATTCTAATCCCAGATCTGCCACTTACTAACACTGTGGTTTAGGACAAGTTACTCCCTTATATTCTTGTGTTTCAGTGTCTTCCGCTGTGAAAAGGATATAATAATAATAATACCAACCTCATAGGGTTTGTGGACATTAAAGGCGATACTGTGAGGGATGCCCTCAGTACAGTGCCTGTCACGTAGTAAGTACTCCATGAATGTTAAATATGGTTATTATAACAGAAAGTGGATTTAGAACAACTGGTGAATTTGTGGTTTGGCCGAATCTAAAAGGAATTAGACTAGTGTAGTATTAGCAGGAAAAGTACAGGATGCCCAGTTAAATTTGAACTTCAGATAAACAACAAACGTGTATTTTTAGTATGTCTGTGCCATGCAATATTTGGGACATACTTATTATAAAATTATTTTTTATTTATCTGAAATTCAAATTTAACCGAGCATTCTATGTTTTTATTTGCTAAATCTGACCACCTTACACCAGTTCCTTTGTGAGCTCTCATTTTTTTGGAGAACACCTTAAGGAATGTGTTGGAAAACTCATGGAGTTGGGCTGTAGCTTGCTCCTTGTGTGTGGACTGTTTGCTTTTTTTTTTATTTGAAGTAGAATCAGTTTACAATGTTAGTTTCTGGTGTACAGCATAGTGATTCAGTTATACATATATATTTCTTTTCATATTTTTCATTATAGGCTATTATAAGATATTGAATATAGTTCCCTGTGCTGTACAGTGGGACCTTGCTGTTTATCTGTTTTATATATAGTACCACCTGCTTTTGATGAGTCCACTGGGCTGTCAGCTGGAGTCTTCATCTTGAAAAAAAGACTATTGATGATCTTTAAGTGTTTGCTCTGTGCCAGATTCGGTGTAATGTGCTTTAATGTCATTAACATATTGATAACGACTTACCACTCCCGACGATCTTACATGGTTAGCGTATTGATACTGCTGTTTTAAAGATGAGGAAACTGAGGCTCAGAGGGGTTAAGTGATATTGCCAGTGAGAAGAATTTGTAAAGAGGGGAACTTGCACTTGAGCCCCAGGAGACTAACCCATAGGCGCACCCTCTTACGCACTATGCCAGGCCGCAGCTACATGCTGAATAAGCTATGAGGTCTAGAACCGCGGCAGATGCTCCTGTAAGGAAATACTGTGCCGAGTGTCAGGTTCACTCAGATACCAGGTCGAGGAGGCCAGCTATCCTGACTGCCTCAGAGGCGGGGCCTGGTCGGAGCTCTTTCACGTGGGCACCAGCCTGCCACCTCGGCTTTCTTCCGTGCGGCCAGGCCCGGCTCATCCCCCTGAGACTGTCACGAGGATGTGGGGCTCCACTCAGGGAACTCAAAGCCCTGAAGCAGACCCGGCAGCCTTTTGTTCGCTCTTACCTTTATGAAGTATGTTAGTCTGTTCCAGCATATGTTTGGGTTCCATTGATTATCAGAAATCTGAAACATAGTTTCGTTTCTTTAAAGCCAGAATAGAAAGCTTTCAGCATAGCAATCCCAGTAGGAGGTCTGACTACTCTCAGAATCTTCAGTGAGGCTCCAAAGGTGGCATTTTTAACTCAGCTTTCATGACAGAGGCCACATTCAATTGCTCTTCAGAGCTGCGTGAGAGTGGGTTAATCCTGCCCTGCCTGGCTGCTAGCCATCCTTCTTTCTTTGTTCTTTTCTTTTCTTTTCTTTAACAGCACCCTATCCTTGCTAACCAGGCCTTCAGCAGCCCCTTATCAGGACTAAAGCTACTCAACCAAAGCCGTATTATATGCGGACTTCTGAAATTAGAAGTCCAAAAACCTAAGACAAACATTCAGCCATGGTATCTTTGATTGTATATCCGACATTGTTCCCCCTCCCAATTCCCCCCCCTCCCCTGACCCACCCCTCAATGATCTATCCCTGTTCCCCTTTCATCATTCAGATTTCAGGCCCCATTAATCCTTGCCTGCGTGGATTATACAGTCTTCTTCCCACTCACTGTGAGGCGCGAGTGTCTTTAATTTGTTTTAAGAGAACACTGTTCTCAGATGATTGGTCTGAGCGGAGAGCGTGATTCGTTTGGATTCCACACCAGACAATCTGAGGACAGTTCCTCACAAGGACTTTTAATAAGGGTTTTCTGGCTTAGCTTCAAAATCCAAAGTGTCCTCAGCTGCATACTTCCAGTCACTTCGCATGCCCTGATACGCGAGCAGTAGCTGTAGAATTGGGCTCTGGGGGAGAGAGAGGCCGGACCACAGCTCACGCGTAGGGACGCCAGGACCCAGGCCTAGCGTGATGCGTGTGAGCCCAGACAGAGGCCCAGTCACACTGTGCTGGGAACTGCACCAGCCGGGGGCCTGGGAAATTCTCCTAGAGGTACTCCATAAATCTCCCTAAAATCTTCTTCATCAGCTATGCAGCTTCTAAGTTTGGGATTTTTTTTTTTTGGTGACTCAGCATTAAGTACTATACAAATCGAAGAGTTTTATTTCCTAGAACAAAATAGATCTTCGGAATTTAAATTCTCCCCAGTATACCTATAAGAACACATTAAATGCAAGAATTCAGGACTGGGTGTCGGGGAGTATCGCTACTAACTGTTACAGACTATAAATCTTACATACTTTCAGAATAAATGTCGTTTTTTTCTTCCTAATGGTGCCCTTTTTTTTTTTTTTAACATTCTTTAATATTTCCCCTGTGAACCGTTTGTGGGCCCTCTTTAACATTACCTGTGTGAACCGTCAACTTGCCTACAAAAACAATGGATATTTCAGTCTTTTTTTTCCCTTCCCAAAGGGCCACGAATTACTAAATAGCTCTATACATTCAAGGATTTAGAGTTTCCTGTGAGTTCTTTGTGCACAAAAAAGACATTGAGCGCAAGTACCCCTCTGAATTGGTAATTCATTGCCGTTTTCTTTGGGCTGTTTTTGATGATATTCATCAATTTAAATGATACCCTAGCAAACAGATCACAAGCTATATTTTTCAAATACTATAGCTTTTATAATTTATGAAAAAGCAGTAGGATGATTAGATGTTCTTTGCGTAAACCATTGGTCAATAACATCTTAATATGAAAAAGCATCTCGCCCAGAGTTTCATTACACATAAGAAATTACCAACGGTTGCTTTAAACTCCTAATATAGCTCTGTGTGAACTTTCCAAGAACAACTCAGACACCTCTTCCTGCCACTTTATGCATAAATTATCCTATCAAAGGGCTGGTATTTATTCTGGGCTCTTTGAAATTCTAATCACTTGTATACACCTCCCCAGGCCAGTTGTCTTTTGAAATTTGGATTACTTACAATTGGCTATTCATAAGTATTGGAATATACAATGTGGAGTGCCGCCCATTTAGGAGTCTTTAAAGATTCATTGTTCCATTTTCCTTAATGGAAATTTAAATGTTTGATAATGATTTTAAAATGACTCTGCAATTTTCTTTATTTTAATATTAACATCCTTGGTAACATCTTCTGTGCATGTTGAATAGCTTTTTAATTAAACAAATATGGTACCCGGGAATCATAGGCTGGAAACCACCTAAAGATGTCATCAAGTTAATGTCTCTTAATTTCTCCCACTTGGAATAGGAATATGCTAGGGTATGGGTTTGTGTGCATACACACAACATGATCTACTTTCCTAAAAATATCTACCGAAGGAGGCTTTGTGGTCTTGATATCGAATTTTTGTTCCATTCAGCACTATTTCAGTGCATTCTTTCTCATATCTACTTTGATCTCTTCTTCCTGCAATTTTGGTTCTTTCCCTGTAGTTAAGATGAAATATGCTGAAACACATCTTTATTTTGTCACTTGCTGGAGGACCAAATTTGCAATCACTTTGATTCTTCCTGGATGCTGTTAGGAAACATCAGAGGAACCTTTATTTATAGCAGGCCCTGCGTCACTTCCCACTTACAATGGGAGTTTCTGATATGTTAGTTCTCAAGTACTACCATCCACATGTAGGTTGGTTCTCCTCATTCTGTGTGTGGATTACCAGAGCAATTTACTAATGTTTCTGCTACTTTTGAACCTATTCCCCACACCACCTCAACTTCCATCCCTTCTATTTGCATTGCCAGGTAACCATGCTATTAATGACTTTGATTGGATCATTCTTCTCTTCAAAAGACTTCAGTGACTCCCATTGGTTGTTAAGTAGTTAGATAAGTGGGGACACCAGGCAGACAGGTGGAGGAGAGGGAGGGTGGTCTGGAGGATGGCATTATACCCACCTCCAACTTAAAGGGGCTGTACTTCTTCTAAGTGGTGTCAGCAAGAAACTGGTGAGAACCAGACAGCTGCAGCTGCAGGGTAGCGAGAAGGACCTAACGGGACATGACCCAGTGCTCATTGTGATACAATTAGCATTGCAGCTTAGGCCTCCCCATGGGTTTTTCTGTGTGCATCATGGGTAGGCACATGCTGAAAGAGGACAAACATGACTAGGCACTCCAGGGGCAAGAGCTGTCAATCAATCAAAAGACCACCTCTAAGTGAGGGTGTAAGAGAAGGGGAGCAAAGATCATCGCTCCTCCTCCCTTGGATCAGCCCACCCCTCATTCTCGGAGGTGTACTTTCCTACTGCTAACAAAGCCTTTAAGATCTCTTGCTACGCGACACTCCATCTCCCATCTGAAATCTTATCTTTCGGGTATGACAAGAACTGGGAGCTTTTCCCTTCCACTCTTGGGGTATCAGTTGTAGGTAAAAAGCAACCCCCTGCCTGTTGCCTTCAGAATTATTTCTAATCTGACCCCAGCCTATCTTCTCAGACTTCTCTCCCTCTATTCCCTCACAGAATTTCTGCTGCCGGATCCTTCAACGCCTGAAGTTTGTATCTACCTCTTTACATTTCTATATACTATTCATCCAACCAGAAATATGCATCTTCCCCTGTAATTATCTCAGCTCTACCCATTTAAAGGGTCAGCTCCACTTCCATTCCCTGCATCAGGCCTCCCTCATCTTCTCCAGCCCATAGTTACCTCCTTTTCTCTGGCCCTCTCCCTCCTCTGAAGTGAGCATTTATTGTCATTCTCTTGAGTAGAAATTTTGAAATCGGTATTTGTTGTTACTTCCAGCTGCATATGCATGTCTCGTCCCCAGTGTAGGAATAGTAGATCCTCAGAACAGGAATTGTGCTTGAGGCTTCCTCGTGTTCTTGAAAGCACCTGATACAGGACTTTGATTGGGGTCATTTTAACTTTCTATTTATATGCAAGTGAAGATAAGCAACTAAGATTATAGTAGACCCTCAATGTATAGGTACATGATCTTTCCCTTTATATGTGTGTGTGTATATATATATATACACATATGATATATATGTTTCACATTAGCTGTGAAAATTTAATATTTTAAATGATTTGACACAACTCATGGTTCTGAGAAGTGGTGTACTTTCATTATTAAGTCTTCTCTATTATGATTTCATCTATTGAATCAAAAAAGATAGCAGATATTATTTTCCATTTTTCTGGCCTCTTTAAATGGTCCCTCCCCACATACACAAGAATAATCTATGAACTTATAAAAATCAAGTCACAGGATTGTCTCTCTTCTCCACAGTGAGTTTAGAACACATACTATGGCATTCATTTTGACCCGCCGCTTCTCATTGCCACTCTTCTTGGCGTTCTCACATTCACTTGGCTCTGTACCTTGACTTGCATGTTGGGATTTAGTTGCTGATGGTTTCGTTAGTTCAGTGGCTTAAACTTCTTAGTATTGGCCTGGCACCCTGTTGTTTGCTTACTGTCATCATATGCCAAAACTGAGGCAAGAGACATACCTAGGACTTAGGGAGCAGCTCCAAAAAAGCTACCTAATATTTATTAGGCCTAGCTAATATGGGAGAGTGATCAGACAATAAAACCCATTGCTTTTGCCTTTGTTAGATACACTCAGCACTTACACTGACATGTTTCTACACAGTCAGAGTGAGCATAACCTGTATGTATTATTTTATGCCTACATACAGTTTCTACAACACTGGCCCATGGTATATTCAAATGAATTCTTATTTTCTGAATGATTTATGTTATAGAATGTTAATGATAGAAAAATTGATGCTGTGAATTATTCACTAAGTTTAACCCAATTTAAGAGCTGTTTCTGCATTTCTTAAATGGATTTCTTCCCTTGGGAAAATCAAGAGCTGCTTATTTTTGCATTTGAAGCCAAGAAACAAAGTGTTTTATTGCACGTTACTTTAGCTAATGGTTTTAAACTCAAAAGTTTACTGTTCATTAAATGTTTCTACACTGGGATATTTTAGGACTTCACAAAATACTATCTTTTCAGAGCATTGTTAAATTTAGGTCAACCTTATTTAATTTCCAGTGAAAACCCAAGTTTTGTGCTAGATCATCAGCCTATCAAGGCATGAAAGTAAACCTAAGATACTATAGCAAACCATCATATTCTGATTACAATGTTCATGTCTAGTTTTATGTCATGAATTCAGTATAATCACTGAAAAGCAAGTAACAATTTAAAGACTTTATCTTGGATTTCAGAAAAAATGATTGCGGGATATATTTTCTACAGTAGGTTAAACTGTAAGTACTTGGGCTTTGACTCGAAGAGATTCAATATCAGCGTTGCTTAGGCAGCAAGTAACAGGATGTATTTTGGAAGGCATTCTGTTTTTAGTCTCAAGAATGAAATTTAAGTGTCTAGAAATTGTTAGTTTAGGTAGAACATTCACATGAAAATCCTAAACTTGAAATTGGCTATAATCTCATGTATAAAGATGCTTTTAGCTGTAATGGAACATCCAACTAAAAGAGACTTTAAGAATAAGGACATTTATCGTTTCATGTAACATCATGTCTGGAGCAGGTTTGGTTCATTTGAGGCTAAATGACAACTTCAGAGCCTAGGCTCTTGCTGTCTTTCTGGGCTCCACTAGCCTGGGCATGTTGGTTTTCAGCTTCAGACTTTTGCCTTTGGATATTCAGCGATTAATGATACCCATTTGTCTTGGAAAGGAAGGGTGTTTGACAATGTTGAACTTGACCTGGTCACTGTGCTCCTGAACAGTAAAGCTTAAGAACCACCCCCCACCACCCTTTTGTGTTTCTCGAAAGCTCTTACTGCAAAGAACCACCCTTCCCCATATGACTTAGAGAAGATCCACAGATGCCCCCTTGTTTACCTATGACTAGGTCAGACACAGACCCACCCAATTCCCATTCTTTTCCCCATAAGTGATTAGTAGACCTTTAGTCAGGCTTCTTTCCTTCCCCAAGCCTCTGAACTTTGGCTCACCCTTGAGTGCTGAAAGTAGGAACACCCCTCCTTAACTCCACCTTCAAAGAGAGAATCAGCTGACCTAATGGAAAGACGTTAACAGTCCTGTTCATTCCACTCACCCATGCCCTATTCTTTCTAGCCTTGTTTACTCTCCTCTATGAAAGAAAAGCCCTTTTGTGCTTGACCTTGGAGACTCTTGCATGTGTCATGGTTGGAGCATTCTCCCTACTGCAGTAGTCCTCCTTCCCTGTTGCACATGTCCCTATCTCATTATTGCAATCATCCTTTCCAATGAAGAGTCTTCTTACCTAAGTCTAGATTTGTTTTTATTTGACACTTTGTAGAAGTGGAGGTCTAGTTTTAAATTTTATTTTGAAAGTATTTTCGACTTAGAGACTAGTTACAAAAACACTATGGAGAATTCCTCTGCACCCTGCATCCTAATATTAAGAAGTTATATAGCCGTAAGTCAGTTATCCAAACTAGAAAGTTAACATAGTATGATACTAGTAACTGAATCATAGATCTTCTTTTAATTTTACCAGCTTTCTGATAGTCTTTTTTTCTGTTTCAGGTTTCCATCTAGTATCTCTCAATGTGTTTAGTTAATATCTCCTTGGTCCTTTCTAATTTGTGACAGTTGATTGGATTTTCCTTGTTGTCTTCTATGACCTTGGCACTTTTGATTAGTACTAGTCAGTTATTTTGTGAAATATCTCCCAGTTTGGGTTTCTCTGATGTTTTCCCCCTCTGCACACTGAGATAATGCACTTTTTGTGTGTTCCATGAATACAACCAAAATGATTTCTTATCCTTCTCAGTGCATCGTACCTGGGGATACCTGATGACAATATGTCTTATTACTGGTGGTGTTAACCTTGATTACTCAGTTAAGTTGTTGCTTACCATTTTTTTCATTATAAAGTTATAATTTTTCCCTTTGTGATTGGTAGCTATATGGCAAGAGGTTCTTTGCGATTATATTAACATTCAGTTTCTCCCCAAACTTTTATCCACTGCTGTTAACATCTATTGGTAGATTTTACCTGCAAAAATTTCTTGCTTTCACATTTGCCCAATGGTTACTTTGTATTTCCCTCATTCTTTTTACATTTATTAATTGTAATCAATTGTAATTCTTCTGTAAGGAAGAGCTACCCCTCTCCGTGAGTTTATTTATGTATTTGATTAGTTAGTTATATCAGCAAGGACCAATAGACATTAATTTTATTCTATGGGTTGTCATCTAATACTGCATTTTATGGCTCCAGGTGTTCCACTTTTGGTCTTTGGTGAATCCTTCAAATTAGTCTCTTTGTCTCTTTACTATGTGCCCATTTTTTTTTGGAGAACTTCCTTTTTTTCTGGCTTACCCAGTGTTCTAGGATCATCTTGTATTTTTCCTGCCCTAGGAATCCACCACTTTTCCAAGCATTAATGGTTCTATGATGATAGACTGATTTTTACAAATTATCAAGGTGATTCTAAAATTTACATGGAATGCCACAGAGCTTAAAATAGCCAACATAACATTGTAATAAAAAATTTGGAGGATTTACACTATCAAGTATCAAAATTTACTATAAAGCTATTATAACATTTATATAGAGTGTGATAATGATGCAAGGTCAGACAAAATTACCAATAGAAGTAAATGAAGAATACAGAAATAGACCCACACATATATAGTTACCTGTTATATAACAAAGGCAT
Organism: Camelus ferus; assembly: GCF_009834535.1. Lineage (NCBI taxonomy): Eukaryota > Metazoa > Chordata > Mammalia > Artiodactyla > Camelidae > Camelus > Camelus ferus. The sequence goes on along the minus strand of NC_045732.1, from coordinate 81,810,527 downwards.
CAGTGTTATTTGGTGTGAAAACATATTTTTCAATAAATTGTGTTTGTTCTATTGAATATGAATAATGAAGAAACACATCTTGACCCCAATCTCACATCAGACTCCAGACTGAATCCAAGATTGATGATAGGTCTAAACGTTAAAGGTAGAACCATAAAACTTTTAGAAGAAAAGATGGGAGAATATCTTCATGATCCTTGGGTAAGCAGACATTTATTTAACAGGGGACCATTAATTCTCAGCATAAAAGTGACTATAGATGATGAATTGGATTCCATTCAAGTTAAAAACTTCTTTTATCAAAAGGTACATGAATAGAGTGAACAGGCAAGGCAAAGAGTGGGGAAAGATATTTTCAATTTTTATATCAAAAAGGATTTGTATCCAAAATATATAAAATAAACTCCTACAAATTAGTGATAAAAAGACAGACATATCAAGCCCCCAAAAACCACACACACAAAAACAAAGAAATAAATGTCATAAGATGTCACCATGATGGCAAATGGGCTGCCCAGCCTCTGTCCTGCCACCAAGAGCAACAGTTAGCTCTTCATGAATGAAAATAGCTCTGAAAGAGCTTAGGAGTCCATGTAAGAAGCTTCAACAACACAGCGGAGCAAAAAAACATGAGAAGAACTGTATTAAAAGGATAAGAAGAATGATTTCATTTTGCCTGCCTCATTCCATCCCCCAGCCCAACACTGCTCAGCACCAAGAGAATTGTCTGACCTGAAAGTGTTCCCTCTCACTGGAACAGCCAGAGCAGGGTGAAAACCTAGCTTCCCCAACTTTTATTCATGGCACCACATGAAGGAGACACTTTGTAACAGTCATAACAATCTTGAGAAAAAACAAAACTGGAGGCATCATACTTCCTGATTTTAAACCAAAATACAAAGCTACAGTAATCAAAACAATATGGTGTTGTCAACAAAACAGACACATAGACCAATGCAACAGAACTGAGAGCCCCAAAAGAAACCCATATATATATGATCGACTAATATTTGACAAGGGTGTCAAGAATACCCAAAGGGGAAAATGTAGTCTCTTCAATAACTGGTGTTTGGAAAACTGAATATTGACATGCAAAGAATGTAATTGGACACTTATTTTATATCACTTACAAAAATTAACAGAAAATGGATTAAAGACTTAAACATAATGATCTGAAACTGTAAAATTCCTAGAAGAAAGCATAGTGGAAAAGCTTACTTTACATTGGCCTTGGCAATGATTTTTTTGGATATGACACCGAAGCACAAACAACAAAAGCAAAAATCAACAAATGCCCCCAAATCAAATACTATATGATATCACTTATATGTAGAATCTGTAACTGCCAAAATCATAAAAATAGAGAGTAAAATGTTGGTTACCAGGGGCTCGGGGTGAGAGAATAGGAGATATATTGTTTAAGGTTACAAACTAACTAGTAGATAAATAAGTCATGGAGATATAGTGCATGGTATAGAAAATATGGGCAACAATGTTGTGCTGTAATCCTCAAACTTGCTAAGTGTCTAGATACTGATTAGTCACATTGCACAAAAGAAATATTGTGTCCAATGACAGAGGTGCTATTGCTACAATGACAATCATATTGCAATATATAAATGTATCATATCAACATGTTAGATACCTTAAATTTACACAATGTTATATGTCAAATGTGTTTCAATAAAAATGTGGCACTGCATCTAAGTAAAAAGTTACCTCATACCAAAGAAATAATCTAAAAAATGAAAACACAACCTATAGGCTGGGAGACAATATTAGTAAACCATCTATCTGATAAGGAGTTAATATCAATAGTATAAAAGCAGCTCATGCAACTCACTAGCAAAAAGCACAAATAATCATATTAAAAATGAGCAAATAATCTGAATAGACATTTTTTCAAAGACAACATAAAAATGGCCAAAAACATCATCAAAAAGTCTACAAATAATGAATGATGGAGAGGGTGTGAAGACAAAGGAACCCTCCTACACTGTTGTTGGGAATTTAGTTTGGTGCAGCTACTATGGAGGACAGTATGGAGGTTCCTTAATAAAAACTAAAAATAGACCTACCATATGATCCAGCAATCCCACTCCTGGGCGTATATCCGGAGAAGACAAAAACTCTAATTTAAAAAGAACATGCTCTCTAACGTTCACAGTAGCACTGCTTACAACAGCCAAGATATGACAAGATGTGTGAGCAATCCAAGTGTCCATCAACACAGAAGAATAGATAAAGAAGAATGATGTATGTGTGTACACACACACACACACACACACACACACACAATGCAATATTACTCAGCCATAAAAAAGAATGAAATAATGCCATTTGCTGCAACATGGATGGACCTAGAGATTATCATGCTAAGTATGTCTGGCAGAAAAGGTAAATATCATGTGATATCACTTATATGTGGAGTCTAAAAATTAATACAGATGAACTTATTCACAAAACAGAAACAGACAGACATAGAAGGCAAAATTATGGTTACCAGAGGGGAAAAAGTTGGTAAATTAGGAGTTTGAGATTAACAGGTATACATTGCCAGGTATAAAATAACAAGAATTTACTGTATAGCACAGGGAACAATATTCAATATCTTGTAATAACCTATATTGGAAAAGAATCTGAAAAAGAATATATATATATATATATATATAGCTGAATCACTCTGCTGTACACCCAAAATTAATCTAATATTGTAAGTCAACTATACTTCAGTTAAAAAAAAGACAAAAAACTTAAAAAATGGCAACAAGTACATCATAGGAATAACAAGTAATTATCAGAGAAATACAAATCAAAACCACAATGTGACATCACCTCACACCTGTTAGAATGGTTATTATCAAAAAACGGGAGATAACAAATGCTGGCGAGGATGTGAAGAGGGAATCCTTGTGTATTGTTGGTGAGAATGCAAACTGGTACAGTCACTGTAGAAAACAGTGGAGGTTCTTCAAAAAATTAAAAATGCAACTACCGTATAATCCAAGAATCCCATTTCTGAGTATTTGTCTGAAGGAAAGGAAATCACTATCTCATAGTGATATGTGCACTCCTGTGTTTATTACACCATTATTTGCAATAGCCAAGGCATAGAATCAACCTACAGGTCCACCAACAGATGAATGGATAAAGAAAATTTGTTACACACACACACACACACACACATACACACACACACACTATTATGGAATATTATTGAGTCATAAAAGAAAGTATCTTGCCATTGTGACAACATGGATGAACTTTATGAACTTTGAGGCCATTATGCTGAGTGACATAAGTCAGAGAAAGACAAGTACTGTGTGATCTCACTTACACATGGAAACTAAAAAAATCAAACTCATAGAAACTGAGTGTAGATTGGTGATTGCCAGGGCCTGGGGGTTGGGGGAGAGTGGGGAGATGTTCTTCAAAGGGTACAAACTTCCAGGTATAAGATGAATGATTTCTAGGAATGTAATATACATCATGGTGGCTATAGTTAACAATGTTGTATCGTGTACTTGAAATTTCCTAAGAGAGTACGTCTTAAGTGTTTTTACCATAACATCAACAACAAAATGATAATTATGTGACCTGAAGGATTGCTAACTAATCTTTTTGTGGTAATCATTTCACAATATATACATGTATCAAGTCATCACATTATATAATTTAGACTTATACAATGTTCCATGTTAATTATATCTCAATAAAGCTGGAAAATGAAATGAGATAAATATCAGGCACTTTGCAGAAGGTGACATCCAGATGTTCAATAAGCATATGAAACAGTATTCAACATTATTAGTCATCATGCAATTGCGAATTAAAACCACAAGATACCATAAACCTTCATCTGAATGGCTAAAATGAAAAGGACTTAATACCAAGTGTAGCAAGGGGGCAGAGCAACTGAATAATCAGATGTTGCTTGCGAGTAAACTGGTTCAGTCCTATTGCAGATATGTTTGGCAGTGTCTACTAAAGCTAAACATATGTATATGCTGGGACCCAGCAATTTTCTTCCTAGGTATATAATCAAACAAAATGACTGTTTATGTCTACCGACACACTCGCACACGAGTGTTCTCCAGATTCATACATAATAGCTTAAATTTGGAAACAGCCTATTAGTCCCTCAACAGTGGAAAGGATAAATACATTTCACTGTATTTACATATTTTGTAATTGATTACAGGCCACAATATTGGTGAATTTCCCAGACGTGCTGAGTGAAAGCGGTGTGATGCAAAAGAGCACATGTTGATGATTCCATTTACATGAATTTCAAGAAAACGCAGAATTAATCTATGGTCCTAGATTAGAGGTTAGAAAACATGTTGTAAGCTTGGGAGAGTATTGACTTGTTGAGGCACAGGAGTTGCTTTATAGGATGCTGGAAGTGTTCTTAATCTTGATCTTTCACCATACTGGTGTATCAATTATTCTTAATAAAACAGACAAAAAATTCATCCATAATTTTGTTTTATAAAATATTAAGTATATTTTTGAACATTGACTCAATACTAAGCAATAAAGAGGAAACTAAAATTCTAATGGCAAAGTCTTTGCCCTCCATGATTTGAGTCTAGTAGAGGCAAACAAATACGGATAGATAAGGGCATGGAGAACATATCCAGGGTATAATTCTTCTCTCAAGGGGGAAGCAGGATTATGAAAGATTTAATTAAAGAGGGGATAATTAAAGTGTTAAAAATGACTAGGTAGTTGGTGTGGGCACAGGGGTTAGACGGTGTTTCACATAAAGGAAGCAATGCCAGTAAATGCCTATAATTAAGGGTTTCAGAGTTGGGCAGACTGAGCTAAGGAGTCCGGATTCTAGAAAGCCAGATGTGTATTCCCTGTTTAGCAGTTTGGGCAGTCTCAAAGTCAGGGGAATCTTCCTGAGATGAAAGTTCATCCCTCGGGTATTCATGGATTTTTTGACTACTAGTATAGCCTAAAATGAAAAAATAATTTTGCAAACAAAATTTTAAAAGTTTTTATTGTTAACTTGTCTCCTGCCACGTGGTGGTCAGATTGCACCCTCTATTCAAACCTGACACACAAAGACTTGTTCTCAAATATTCCATAATTTCCAAATTACAGAAACTTCCCCCACATTTCTCTCATTAGTTTCATCACTCTCATGGTAGGATTCTAGTGGTAGTAGTGAGAAAGGGGATGGGTTGGCAAGTCTTACAGAAAGATGACAACACAGTGAAATAGAATTCTGAAATGTCCTACTATTTCAATCATTGATAATCCAAATAGGTACCCCAGGGTGTATGTATGCCCTTTTCTTATGGTTACCTGACACTAAACAAAGACACAGATAAAACCTAAGTAGATATTCTAATTATGGTACAATATAAACAAAGAAAAGCAATCCTGTAGAAGTAATGACATTTAAAGCCATTCTACTTAACAAAAGAGTATGCTATTGGGAGAGAGAGCAAAGTGTGATGTTTTCTACCCTCTTTGAGTTTCTTGCTAATTATATTTTAATATCAGTAATATTATAGCTCATTCTTCACCTCAAGCAGAATGACATGACTGAATATGTCTCAGAAAGATAATTCTGGATGCCTTGCAAATGATGGATGGCCATAAGTCAATGCCAAGGGCAAGGGGACCAGTTCAAAGCTTCTTAGAAAATTCTCCTTTCAATTGACTTAAAACCTACCTGACTGTGACTTCCAACAATAAGCTTCTTAGTTTTGGAACCTGTATTGCATACAGTTTCATTGCATTTTGCTGCATTTGGCAACGCTATATTTTCAGTCTAACTTCCTCCTGACACTGCACCCAATCAATATTGCTTGAATGTGTTAAACCTGAGTTCCTTTATAAATTCCTAGAGGTTGACGCTCCAGCATTTCCAGGTCATTAGAGCTTTATTCCTTTTTTTAGTATGCTAATCAAAAAGTCTTTTAAAGTGGGAGTGGCTTCAGAAAGCAAGGACTTCAAGTGCATGGAGATGATAGTCCCATGAAGGCATCTGTATAAATGATTGATTTTTGGCAGAAGAAAGACATTTTATGACTTTATGGTGTCTTATTTTGGTGGGGGGGGTGGGTGGGTTGCATGCAGTCCATTTGGGTCTTCAGCTTTTGCAGAGTTACTACTGCTTTGAATCCGCACCCCCGGCGTGTGTTCCTTTCTTCATCCCTTTTACAAAGTCTTCTCTCTACATGCCTCTCTTGTTTTCTTCTTCACTGTCATCATTGACCATACTTCTGATTTTTAAAACTCAAAATGCTGAGCTCCTTTAAAATGCAATAAATAGAACTATATCAAGGACTGGATGTACTTTAAACATTACAGACCTCTACAGAACAAAAAGTTGGAGAACCCTCTTCTCACTCCAGCTCTGACAATCACACTCCCAAGAGTTAACCAATTTTAATAGATTTTTTTTTCAAAATATAAATATATTATAAATACCAATCCACAACTTTTCCCTTTTACTTAAAATACATGATGATTATATTTTCATAGTTTCACGTATAGAATTCCCTTTTTATTGTCTGCCCAATATTCCCTTAGATGGCTGTACCATCAATTAAACAGGTTCCTATAGATGGACAATTAAATTATTCCAAGTTTTCCATTATTTCAACCAATATTGCTGTGAGCATGTAACAGTGAACACATATTAATACGACTCAAGGACAAATAGCTGGAGATTTTATTGCTGATTCAAAAAGTATATGCATTTTTTTAAATAATAGAAAAAAATACATCCTGGTCTTTGACACTGCTTCCTGACACAAAGATCTTAAATCTCTTTGAATTACCTGGGTGAAAGGAGTATCTTTTATTCTAATGAGGTGGGTCTTGGTGGGATCCTGGATGGGGCTGGTCATCAGAGAGATTAAGCTGTAATTCAAAGCTTAGATTTTCAGCCCCATCCCCCATTCTCCAGAGGGGAGAGAGAAGATGGAAATGTAGTTAATAATTAATCATGCCTAAGTGATGAAGCCTCCATGAAATCCCAGTAGCATATGTCTGGGGAGCTTCTGGATTGGTGAACACGTGGAGATGCTGGGGGAGTGGCAGGCCCATGGAGGGCATGGAAGCTCTGCGCCCCTTACATTCCTTGCCCTCTGCATCTCTTCCATATGGCTGTTCCTGAGTTACATAATTTTATAATAAACTGGTAACCTAGTAAGTGGATTGTTTTCCTGAGTTCTGTGAGTTGCTCTGGCAAATTAATCAAACCTGAGGAAGAAGTCATTGGAAACTGATTTATAGCCAGTTGATCGGAAGCACAGGTAACAATCTGAACCTGCGATTGGCTTCCGAAGCAAGGGCTGGGGAGCCTTGTGGGACTGATCCCTTGACTTGTGGGATCTGACGCTACCTCCGGGTAGACAGTGTAAGAATTGAATTAAACTGTAGTATACACAGCTGGTGTTGCTGAATTGCTTGATGTGTGGAAACCCCACACATATGGTGTCAGAAGTAAAGCATAGTAGCATAGTGTGAGAGCAAAGGAAACACATAGGAGTGTTTTTCCTTTACAGCATTTTTTAAAATTTAAAATATTCCTTGTTAGATTTGGGGCATGTGTATTTAAAAATTGGAAAGCTGTTTCCCAATTAACCTTTTAAAATATTGTATGATTTTACATTCCCCTCCATCGTACAACAGAATTCCTAGTTCCCCAGACTATTAGCAATACTATTATCAAAACTTGTTTTTACCTCTCTGATAGAACACGATACCTAACTTTAATGTTGCATTTCTGATTGGGCTTACTTAAATCATAGAGTTGTAATTAAATTATTAGTTCTCCCTTTCTTGCTTGATTCACTAACTTTTTGAAATTTCCTTTCCAAATACCTTCAGTAGATGCTGACCGTCTGAGATTTCCATTTCTTCACTGTTATAAACCTTTAGAATGATGAAGTTTTTTATATTCTTCAAATCACTGTAATTGTCTGGTCCAAATTAAGAGTTGTGATTTTCTTCTTCATGTTGTGTATTGTAGCACAGGGTCAGCTGTTCATCCAGCACCTACTTCCCTCTTTCTTCTAGTCACCCTGCAGGGGAGGCGTGAATCCATACCCAACATTCTTTCCAGTGTCAAGACTGATAAGGCCCATAGTCATTAAGAAGATACGAAGAGATTTAATTAATGACACGATGAGGCTTTCTGGGGAGAGCTGGGCGGTTCCAAAACAGGTCCAAAAATGGTTTGACAAAGCTAGGAAAGGCAATTGGCTGGTTTTTTTTTTTTTTTTTTTTTTTGGTTTTTTTTTTGAAGTACAGTCAGTTACAGTGTGCGAATCTCTGGTGTGCAGCACAATGTCCCAGTCATGCATATATAGACATACATTTGTTTTAATATTCTTTTTCATTAAAGGTTATTACAAGACATTGAACATAGTCCCCTGTGCTCTACAGAAGAAACTTTTAAAAACCTATTTTTATATATAGCGGCTAACATTTGTAAATCTCAAACTCCCAAATTTATCCCTTCCCACCCCCTTTCTCCCAGTAATCATAAGATTGTTTTCTGTCTGTGGGTCTGTTTCTGTTTTGTAAATAAGTTCATTTCTGTCAGTATTTTTTTTTAGATTCTGCATATAAGTGATCTCATATGGTAGTTTTCTTTCTCTTTCTGGCCTACTTCACTTAGAACGACGATCTCCAGATCCATCCATGTTGCTGCAAATGGCGTTATTTGATTCTTTTGCTTTCATTATGGTTAGGAGGCAGGGCTGGGCTGAGGATTCCCACAAGCGGGCCAGGCTTGAGCGGCTGGAGCTTCCTGCTGCTGCTATAGGAAGCAGCACACAGGCTCCCTCGTCTGCTTGATCAGTTGTGGTACAAGAGGAGAAGAAAGAGGCATGGAGCTTGAAGCTTATCAGCAAACATAAAAAAATGGAGTCAGACAATTTATTATGTCCTTTCTAAATATTCAGATATTCATTTAGATATCTGTCCCCCCTCCGGATTGTCGTTCCATCCCTCACAGGAAGCTGATTCCACCCTCAGCTCCAGAAACGGGCCTGATCAATATAAAGCAATCCCTTTTCTTTGCCACGTATGAGTTTAGAAATGAGGCACATGTCAGTCAGCATACAGGATGCACCTGGCCTAAGAAGTTTGTATGTGACCAAATTTTAACCCATCAGATGCAAGGGGAGGTTTATTTTTTGGAGGGTGGGGTGGTTTGCAGGGGGGCAATTTTAGGAAAGCTTTCTCCCTTCTACAAGAAACTGTGTAAGAGCTGAGCTCTCCTCTTTTGGACATTGCCAAGTGTACATGTGAGCTCTGGAAGCCCAATAGCCATCCCACTTCCAGCTCGCTACTCAAGAGAATAACAAGAAACAAGAGTCAGAATCCTGCTCGGACCATGTCTGATGACTGTCCTACCTCAGTGCATGTGTAGTCATTGGAACCACTCTGTTTATACTAATTTTCATATGCTTTTCTGTTAACTCACCTCACAGCAAACAAACAAAAAACTAGTCTGTTACACATCCATTCGTCTTCTGAGACAAAGAATTTCCAGTAAAAATCTTATTAAGTGCTCTGCTTTTAGAACAATGGGATTCTCCCTGATGTGTAGACATCAAAAGCCCCTGTTTTCAGCACTACTTGTTTTTTTTAATTGCCAGTTTCACAGTCTGTGCTAGAATCCACTATCCCTATGTTCTTCCTGTCTCAAGAGTTTATACTCTAATCTGTTTCATCATTATATCATTTTAGTTCCTCTAATTTTCTCTTCACCCAAGGATTCCCTCTGGACCTGAAGTCTTCTTTTTTGGACCTCAAGGGATCATCCTTCCCACCACTCTTTTATGAACTACTTATTTTGAATAATGTAAATCTTTACACTGTCATTTTTGATTCATGAATTACATTTCAGGAATTGGTCCCTTCCTGCCAGGTTTTGAGACCATTCAGAAGTAAGTTGAAGAAGTATGTTAAGTAAATTCAACTTGATAACGGTCTTCGGTATATTTTATTGTTTTGCTGATATTTGTTTCCATTGTTCCCTGTTTTTTATAAACTCATTAGATTCCAATGTCTAAAATTACTCCTAGGAACACTCAGTTTTATATTTGGTACCATTTTTCTTCTATATGATTACGACTTTTGGTCACAATAGACAACTTATTAGCTTGTTCATCACAGTCGACTATCAATGCCTATAATTCTGGAAGCAAAAGATATTACATGATAACTTTAAGAAATAATATTACTTAGTGATTTTTGCTTTTAAAAACTTATTTTCCCATATAGTTCCATAAAAGCAATGCAGTTTCTCCAGGAATTATTAGATTCATGCTGTCCAAATTTATTTTGAGAGATACTATAGGGAGACTCTTTTGTCCATTTCTCATACTGATAGTTTTGTTATATGTAGGAACATGTGGTTAGTAATACGTAAAAAGAATTTTACAATGTGAAATATCAGTAGTATATTTAATGGTTAGTATATTGCTTGGATGATAATAAGATATAGGTTTTGAATTCTGCTTTCTGGGTTATATAGATGTTACTGTTATCAAAAAAATGTTTTTATGATTTTTAAGTCAGTACCTAATGTTTGCATTGAAAACCTTTTTACATGCCTTCCTCTCTTTTGTGATTGTGCACATGCATGCACACACGTGTTTGTGTGTGTGTGTGTGTGTGTCTTGGTGCAGGAGCATTGAGTGAGTGTTTATGACAGTAATACAGTATTCACTGTTCCATTTTAACACTCCTAGCACATATCACCCTGTGACAGGCAATTGGTTCCTGTTGTGTAATTAATTATTAAAATCATCTTATTGCATTTGTAAAAACTGGCACACAGTATAATGTAAATCACTGTAATTTCTATTCTGCTAAAGTGCGTAATGCTATTCTGTCTAAATAAAAAACGTTTGCACTTCATGTGAAGGAGATGGATTGTTGTCACCAGGTGAATGCTAGTGCAATTTTCCGTAATGCCGTGTCAGCAGATATTTTAGCAGTGCTCTATATTGGTGAACAGGTTTTTCCCAACGGAATAAATGTACATTTATGGCTAATTGATGAAAATTTGGCTCAAATAAACATATTGATAGTTCTTAAATTTTTCAAGGTTGAAAATTTATCTGTACAGTTATTAGCAGTCCTTATTTTCAAATATCAGGTACAATTTTATCAAAAGGGGAGTTCATCCAGCTTAGACTTGGTACAAGTCAGGCCAGCTACTGTACAATTAGAAATACAGTTGCAGAAAGGTCCTACATAGGTACATAACCAACAAGAGCTTTTGCAGCCCCTACAATGTGCTAGACACTGGATTAGGACATTTTCTAAGTAACAACACACCTTGATAGTACTGAAACTTATTTAGGTAGCTTTTTGTTGTTTGGATATTTTAATACATTCCTCAGCATTTAACCACTCCCCAGATGAGGGACTAGACAGAGCAAATAAATGAGTGACTTATAGTGGAGTAGGAGTCTGGCAAAATGGAGAGAGTGGACTCTGTTTAAAGAGAGCCGCGCCTACTCATCTTGTCTTCCTTGGTCCTTCAGCAAAAATCCAGATCCAGTGCTGTGATAACTTCTAATTTTTCAAGTGAAAATGGAAGTTTCAATTTTTATGTAAACTTCCCTACTTTTTTTAAAGATTGCTCTTTCCCCACTGTATGGTTTAGGGCCTCTTGTCAAAAATAAATTCAATACAAATGTAAGGATATATTTCTGGACTCTCAAGTCTATTGATCTATGTGTTTGTTCTTACGCCAGCACCGCACTCTTTTGCTTGAGTACTGTCACTTTGTGGTAAGTTTTGAATTAGGAGGTATGAGCACTTCAGCTTTGTTTTTCCTTTTTGTTTTAGCTATTCTGGGGTCCTTGCAGAAGGGCTGGAATATGAATACTGGAATCAGCTAATCAATTTTAGGGGGAAAAAAGCCAGCTGGAATATTGGTAGGGATTGCATTGAATCTGTGAATCAATTGAGGATTATTGTTATTTTATTAACATTAATTCTTCTAATCTGCAAACATATATGTTTCTCCGTTGTTTCAGTTCATCTTTATTTTACAATATTTTGTAGTTCTCAGTGTACAAATCTTATACTTATTTTGATAAATTTATTCCTAAGTATTTTATTATTTTGATGATATAAATGAATTTGATGATGTTATAAGTGAATTTCCTTATTTTATTTTCAGACTGTTCATTGCTAGTTTCTAGAAACACAACTGATTTTTGTATTTTCATCTTGTGTCCTGCAACCCTGTTGAGCTAGGTTATTAATTCTGTGGTTTTTCGTGTATATTGCATAGGATTTTCTATATACAAGAGCATGTCAATTGCACATAGAGAAAATGTTACCTCTTTCTTTTCAATTGGGATGTCTTTTTTTTTTTTTTCTTATCTAATTCCCCTGGCTAGAGCTTCCAGTACATACTGAATGGAAGTAGTGTCATGGGCTGAATTTTGTCTACCTCCCTTAAGTTCATATGTTGAAATTCTAACACCAGTACCTCAATACCTCAGAAACTCAGAATATGACCCTATTTGGAGACAGGATTTTTACAGAGGCAATTAAGTTAAAATGAAGTCATTAGGGTGGATCCTAAATGAGTATGAATGATGTTCTTATAAGAAGAGAAAATTTGGACACAGACTCATACAGAGTGAAGATGGTGTGAAGACACAGAGAGGAGATGGCATCCACAAGCCAAGAAGAGAGGCTGGAACAGATCTTTCCCTCATGGCCTTCAGAAAAACCAACCCTATTGATTTCTTGATCTCAGAACTGTGAGGAAATAAGTTTATGGTGTTTATGGTGTTTACGCTGCCCAGTCTATGGTACTTTGTTATAGGAGACCAAACAACTAAACCAGGTGGCAAGAGACATTCTTTTCTTAGGCTTGATGTTGTGGAGAATGCAGTCAATCGTTTACCCATAAAGATATGCTGAGTTCAAAGATTTGGGGGCTTATCAAAAAAAAAAAATGTGTGGCCATGAGGTAGCAGTATTGCACAGTAAGCTTTATTGGGCAAAATTTAGACAGGATTGCACGACAGGGGAAGTTCCTTAGAGCAAGAAACCTTCCAGAGATGGGGGGTGGGGGGGCTTGGTTAGCACTCAGAAGGGGAAGAGTGCAAGGGATTCCCTGGTGAGAGGGGAATTGGAGAGGGGGCTCATGTGTGGTTTAGGGTATCTTCATAGACACAGGGTTTGTTTAATCTATGGCCAACAGATGTTGGGTGCAGTTTTGCAGAATATGCATAGCAGACAGGCTCTACATGGCAAAAAATATTCTTTTTAAGGCTATGTTTAAAGCAATTGGATGTGTGAAAATTTGAGTTTGGTACCAGCAGGCTTCCTAGCCTGCTTTGAAGAAATAAACAATGAAGACAGAGGCTATCTTTTACCCATTTACATAACAAGCATGATGCTAGCTATGCGTTTTTATAACTAGTCTTACTTAACAAGTTGAGGAAGTTCCCTTGTATTTCTAGCTTGTTGAGTGTGTTTATCATGAAACATTGTTGGATTCTCTCCAGTGCTTTTGCTGCATCCAAGGAGATAATCATGTCATCTTTGTATTTTATTTGATGGTATGTTGTATTACATTCATTGATTTTCAAATATTAAACCAATCTTTCCTTCCTGGGATTAATACCATTCGGTCATGGTATATAATCTTTTTCATATGTTGCTGAATTTGGTTTGCCAGTATTATTTTTGAGGATTTTTACATCTATGTTTGTAAGAGATAATGGTTAGTGTTTTGTTTTATTTTTTTCTTGCAATGTCTTCATGTGGCTTTGGTATCAGGGTAATAAGGACCTTACAGAATGAGTTGGGAAATGCTCCGTGTCTTTTATCTTTTGGAAAAGTTGTGAAGAATTAGTATTAATACTTCTTTAAATGTTTGGTAGAAATTATCAGTAGAGGCATCTGGGCCTGGGTTTTCCTTTATGTGAAGATTTGAAATTACGTATCTAATTTCTTTACTGGTCATATTCAGATTTTAATTTTTTCTTACATAGGTTTTGGTCACTTGTATCTTTCAGGGAATTTGTCTACTTCATCTGTCTAACTTGTAGGCATACAGTATTTCATTATATTCCCTTATAATTATTTTTTTTCTGTAAGTTCTATAGTGATGTCTCTTTTATTCTTGATTTTAATATTTTGAGTCTCTCTTTTTTTGCTTTGTTGGTATAGCTAAATCTTTGTCTATTTGTTGATCTTTTCAATGATGCAACCTTAGGTTTCATTTTTTTCTCTATTGTTTTCTATGTATTTATTTCCATTCTAATCTTTATTATTTCCTTACTTCTGATTGATTTATATTTAGTTTGCTCTTATTTTTCTAGTTTCCCAATGTGAAAATTTAGGGTTTTGATTTGAGATTTTTCTTCTTTTTAAAGATAGGCATTTTCAGATTTAAGTTTCTTTTTAAACATTGCTTTAGCTGCATCCACTTAATTAGGTATGTTGTTTTCACTTACATTCATTATCAATTAGGCAAGACAAATAACTAAAACTCTTCCAAATCAGAAAGAAGAATGAAAACTGTCTCTGTTTGCAGATGGCATGATCTTACATATAGAAAGTCTTAAGATTTCACCAAGAAATTATTAGAACTAATAAACAAATCCAGGGAAGTTATAGGATACAAAGCCAATACATATATATAAAATACTATATATAAAATAAATAAAAAACAAATTTCTTCTGTATAGCACATGGAACTATATTCAATATCTTCTAGTAATCTATAATGGAAAAGAATATGAAAATGAATATATGTATGCATATATATGACTGAGACATTATGCTGTACACCAGAAATTGACACATTGTAACTGACTGAACTTCAATTAAAAAAAAGCAAAGTCAGTACCCAAGTCAGTTTCATTTCTATACTCTAATAAAGAATATCTGAAAGAGAAATAAAATCTGAATTATAAGAGCATCTAACAATAAAGTACTTAAGAATACATTTAACCAAGAAGGTGAAACATCTGTACATCTAAAGTTATAATACATTGATGAAAGAAATTTATGAAGGCAAAAATAAATGGAAAAACATCCAAGGCACATGTATCAGAATAATAATGTGATTACTAAATATTATTAAAATGTGCACACTACCCAAAGACATTTATAGATTCAATGTAATCCCTATCAAAATTCCAATGACATTTTTTTACAGAAATAGATACATCAATCCTAAAATTTGTATAGAACCACAAAATCCCTCAAATAACCAAAGCAATTATGAAAAAAAAAAAAACACAACTGGAGGCATTACACCTGTTTTCAAACTATATTACAAAGTTCTGGTAATAAAAACAGTATGGTACTGGCATTAAAAACAAACACATAGGTCGATGGAACAGAATCAAAAGCCCAGAAATAAACACACACATATACCATCAACTAATATTTGACAAGCAAGGCAAGAATACTCAATGGGGAAATTATGTATATGGAAAGTAATGAAATTGGACTTACAGCTTATATTATTAAAAAAATGAATTAAAAACATACATGTAAGACCTGAAATCATAAAACTCCTGGGAGAAAATATAAGAGAAAGCTCCTTAGCATTGGCCTTAGCAATGATTTTTTGGATATAACACCAAAGACACATGCAACAAAAGCAAAAATCAAAAAGTGGGACTACATCAAACTATAAAAAGCTTCTGCACAGCAAAAGAAACAGTCAACAAAATGAAAGGGCAATCTACAGAATGGGAGAAAATATTTGCAAGCCACATATCTGAGAAGGGGTCAATATCCAAATTATATGAGGAATCCATACAAATTAAAAGCAATGAGACAAATAATCTGATTTTTAAATGGGCAAAGACTTGAATAGATATTTTTCCAAATGAGACATACAAATGACTAGCAGCTGTATAAAAAGGTACTCAACGCCACTAATCACAGGGAAATGTGAATCAAATCCACAGTGAGGTATCACCTCATAAGGGTAAGATTGGCTAGCATCAAAAAACCAGGAGATAACAAGTGCAGTTGAGGGTGAGGAGAAAAGCGAATCATTGTGCATTGCTGGTGGGAATGTATATTGGAACAATTATTATGAAAAACAGAATGGAAATTCCTCAAAAAATATTACAAATATAACTTGTATGTTCCAGAAATCCCACTTTGGGGTATCTATTGGAAGGAAGAGAAATCACTATCTTGAAGGGATATCTTCAACCCTATGTTCGTTGCAGCATTAATCACAATAGCCAAGAAGTGGAAACTATCGAATTGTCTACCTAAGTGAAATAATCCAGAGAAAAACAAATACCGTATGATCTCACTTATATGAGGAATCTTAAACAGCTGAACTCATAGAAACAGAGAGTAGACTCGTGGTTACCAGGAGCTGGGGGGCATGGGGGAAGTGGGGAGATATTGGTCGAAGGTTGTAAACTTTCAGTTATATGATGACTAAGTTCTGGGGACTTAATGTATTGCACGGTGATTACAGTTAACAATACTGTCTTGTATACTTGAAAGTTGCTGAGAGAATGGATTTTAAATTTTCTCACCAGACTCACAATGAAATGGTTACTATGTAAGATGATGGATGTGTTAACTAACCTTATTGTGGTAATCATTTTGCAGTATATATGTGTAACAGATCATGAAGTTGTACACCTTAAACTTGCACAATGTTATATGTCAATTATATCTCAGTAGAGCTGGAAGAAAATAATAAAATTGGCTCCCCTTTTAGAGGCAGGATGTTTCCAGTCTTTGAGCCTTTCTCTGAAGACAGAAGGGCTCTTCTTAGTTTCTCTTTCTCTTGTTCTCTCTTAAAATTCTAGGTGATCGACCTTTTCATTTTTTGCTCACCATCTAGATCAGCACTGGTTTTCATAACTGCCTTACCTATGAACTTCCCTAAATTCTATTCCGAATAAAGTCAGTTTGCTTAGGATGACGAGCTATGGATATATCTGTTCTTATGGTCTGCTTCTCCACCCGAGCAGAGCCTCTGTGCCAGTGTAGCAGAGATAGGGGCAAGGACAGTGGCTCGCTTCTCCCGGAGTGCCCTCTTGGTCTTTGAATGGGGGAACTGGGCTAAGATGGTTAGCTCCTGGTCTTTTCACCTTGCCCTTCCAGCATGGAATTTTACCCTATGAGCAAGATGGAGCTGGGGCTATTGGGTCTAAGTATTCTTGGTCTACCTCCCCCTGGGTAAAGCTTCTATATAAGTGGAGGCTCATCCTCTCAGAGACTGCAACACAGAGCTGTTGATGAATGAGAGGTTCTGGTAGTCTGAACTTCCACAGTGTGTCTATTTCAAGATGCCATCAATTGTAATATTTTTCAATTGTAAGATGATTTAATACTGGATTATCAGAAAAAATAAATTGTCATATTAGATTTTAGATTTCAGAAACTTTAAAAAATCTATGGCCCAAAATCAAGTAAAGAAGAAATTGTGAATAATTGAACCCAGATTGTGAGCATGGAACTCCATATGGTTATCGAATGTATAACTTAGGCAGAATCTTTGTGTCCGGATGATTTTGAATTAAGTAACCCTTCTTTGAAATATATGTATTCCACCTAACAAAGAAATGATTGCATCTTTGTATTGTGGCTGTTAATAATTATTGCTAAGAATTCCCAGAATTGTTCACAGCGTTCATGTCATGTCTGTGCTTTCAGAGAATTGCATAACATGTAAAATATGTCCATGTCTTCCAAAATACCCTGCAGAGTATCTTCCATCTACTATCCTGAAAAGGATTTCACCCCGCCCACACACACACGTAGACAGCTCTGTTGTGCTCTGTTTTTATAATTTTAGGGGTTTTGCCACTTTCTTTACCGCTGGCTATGTCTCATGATGAAAGAACAGAAACTTCTAGATTATCTCTTCCCTGGCCAAGGTCCTCAATATTATCATTCAGTAAGTGCTTCTGTAGCACTCACTACTTTATAGGCACTTATTTAATCCTCCTAACAACTCCGGGAGTACAAATCAAGGCATTATTGTTGTTACTCACATTTTACAAAAGATGCTAATTAATGAGCTATAAGATACACAGCTGACAAGTGTCAAGACTGGACTCTGAACCAGTGAAATCTGGCTTTAGTCTCCACACCATTAACTACAATAATCTATTATTTGCAAATGTTAACCACTATATATAAAAATAGATTTAAAAAAACCAAATTTCTTCTATATAGCATAGGAAACTATATTCAATATCTTGTAATTATCTTTAATGAAAAAGAATATGAAAACCAGTATATGCATATATATGCATGGCTAGGACATTATGCTGTACACCAGAAACTGACACACTGTAACTGACTATAGTTCAATAAAAAATTTAAAAAATAAAAATAAAAACAAGTGAAGCGAAGAGAGGTGGAATGAATTGGCCAAAGCTCTCTAAGGGAAGCCAAAATTTCACTTCTGTCCTCTTGACTCCTTGTCCGGCATTTTCACAGCTTCCCCCAACCTCCCCCCCTCAGCCATGAGCTTCCCTGCCCGCTGTAAGGGACTGTGTGAGAGGCTGGAATCCTTTCTGGATGGCCTCCAATGGAAATCTACTTAACAGCAGAGAGCTGTAGGGAAGCGTGTGTGTATTGGTTCCCAGGGTCTTAAGCTTTATCTTTCCTGCCACTACTGCTGCTGCTTCCATTCCAGCTGGCTCCTCCGCCCCTTAGATGGCTGCCTTCATTCACCTAGCCACTGAAGAATCACAGCTGTGCCCCCTTTTCATAGTCCCCTAAGCTCCCAAACCGATACTCACTTGAACGAGCTTCTATCACTCTGTATACATACACACCAGAAGCTATTCCTGGGCGAGATGAATGAAATCGTTCTTTGTTGCTATGACAAGTTCACAGGCAGCCAAGATTTCCCTATCCCATTTAGAAACAGAGGCAGGAAGTTACTAACATCTATATAAGTACCGAAAATTAACTGATTTCGTGTTAGATGCCCTTGAGGTACCCAGGCCTCCAGCCAACTTAATTCCCATTGGCCCCCCTCGGCCTCAGAGCCTTGGACTTTTTGCCAAAGCTGCTCGCTCAGCTGTAAGCCCTCGTGCTGTGACAAAGATAACTGACTGTGGAAATTAGAAGCGGGCCCTCTAGCAGGCACAAAGAGAGCTGAGTAACCCCGCAATCGAAGGGAAGCTCTCGCACCTATGTTGCCAACGCGGGCATGTGCTAACGAATGAGGGTGCTCTTTAACAGTAAAAACCCTCCTTCTGCATTGCCATGTGGTGCTTATTTCTTATTGTTGAAAGGGTTATTTCCTTCTCGAATATTTCCCAGAAGAAAATATTATAGCATTTTCTCCTACAAAACTATCAAATCTTAGACTAGGTTCATCCTCAAAAATTGATAGGTCCTTTCCCTGCAAATGTGGTCCCAGAATTCACTGGGACTTTGTTTTCATCTTCTACACTGCTCTCACGACATTTTACACATATGTAAATGTAAAATAAAATATAAAAATATTTGGGTTCATTTTCTGGCTAGGAAATGTGAAGAAAAATAGTTTTACTAAATTAAAAATATATATTTAGTAAAAACAATTGTTAAGATAATTTAAAATTAAATAATTATATATTTTTAATTTAGTAAAACTAATTTTCTTCACACTTCGCAGCCAGAAATCGAACCCAGTTCTTAATTTTAAGTGCTATTAATGGAGTTTTATTAGAATTCTCTTTCTCAAAGCATCCAATTGAAGAAGGAAAACACTCAGGTTTTCAATTTGTTCTTTTGCCTGACTTAGTCAAGATGGTATAAACATTATATTCAATATCACCAAAAGTCTTTAAAGTAAACAGAAGTCTAAAGCATGTATAGAACTGATAACTCAGCAATTGTCAATGTGTTGAAAGTATTTTCACTAATGAGAGAAACTTTACCCACAGTCAAGCCACTCAAACAATGTGAGTAGCGATGTTCCGAGCTCTGTGAACGAAGCAGAAAGCCATCCGAAAAGAGGTGTCGTGTAAATAATATTTACTCCTCAAATGTATATAGAACTTTCTAGTTTTCAAATATTTTCGTATCTCTTTTGATACAAAAACTAAAAAAGAAAATTTTACTTTCAGCCACGTGACTGTGAGGAATTCTGAGAGCTGGTCACACCGACACATGACTATAGAGCCGGTTCACCAGCAGCAAGCTCCGTTCTCTCTTTGAGGGCAGTAGTGTGCATCCCCAGTGCCTAGCCCGGGGTATAGCAAGTGTTTTGTGTTCAGTAAGTGTTTGCTGAGTGAGTGAATCAAAGACCTGTCTTAGATGAAAACCCCACAATCGGTTTGCCTTTCCTGTCCAGCATCTTGGTGGTTTGTGGGTGAGCATAACTCATTGACAGAGGGCATGTATCTAATAAGTTTGCAAAAAAGTGGCCATTATGAAAAAAAAAAGTCAGCGGTTGCTGTATGTCTATATCCTTGAGCTCTTCACCCTCGCCTACAAGCGCCCAGACTGGGCTTTTCCTGGGGCAGTGTCTCATTGCTCTGTAGAAAGTTCATGTGGCACTCTTCAAACCCGATTGCCAAGAGAATGGTTCTGACAAGGTCTGGGTCTTGCTTTTGGGGTTTTCTAAATGAGTCTCGCACACTGTGACGTGGGCTGATGTTCCCTGGGATGGCCATTACTTTCTTCAGCTTCCTGAGCGACCACAATGTCCCTGGCCTTAGCCCATCACCTCAAGGACTGACTCAGCAATTTCCTGCTACCTCACCTGAATGCTCTGGGTTGTGGCTGATGTAATAACTGACTTCTCTCTTCAAGAGTAACATTTTAAAGCCTCATTCTGAAGGAGGAGGCTTTCCTGCTTGGAGAAGAAACTTAGATCCATTTGTGTGGCAGCAGGAAGCGTCCCGGGAAAAGTATTAAGCATGTCCCAGGTGTGGCAGTCATGGGGGTCAGCTGCTCAGATCTGCCTCCAAGACAACTTGCTGCAGGGCTCAGGGTAGACTGACAGCCTCTAACTGCTGCATGTTTGGATTCACCATGGTACGTTCTTCAAGGCTCCACTTCCCCCAGGGACTCCCCCAGTTAAAGACTGATTACAACAGGGGTACCAGAGCCAGACCATCTTTGTCTGATGCGGGACTGCTCTAATGAGCAGCCTTTGCTTGGAGCCTTCTCATTGGTCAGGTTGAGAATTTGTCAGTGCTACACTGCAGTCAGAGAATTGTATCAGTCTAAAGCCTTTTCCTGTTTATTCCTGTTCCTTCCCTTTATCAGTATCTTGCATGTTTAATCTCATCCCTACATCTGCTTCTCAAAGGACCCCAAGTGACGGGGGACAAGGGGCAAGAGGCAGGAGTGGTCTGAGAAAGAAGATGGTAAGATGGGTTTTGAGACTGGCTCACTCATTGCCTGGCTGGCAAGATCAGTGCCTTCCTGAGTGAACTATGAGGTAAGGATGAGCCTTAGCACGACATGACAGCCCAGTAACTGGAGGTTTCATCACCGATGACTGCAGAGAATGTCCTGGTAGAGAGGAATGCTCTAGCTAAAGATACAGGCATTTCAAAGATTTGGTGGGTGTGTGGGGCTGGGGGTGGGGGAGGTGCAATGCCTACAAGAAGGATATTATTAAACTGTATTGCCACCCTGAAGAAGGATTTTGAAAAATTGAGAGTAGTTAAGAAATAGTTACGGTCTAAGTGTGAGCCAGAGAACCTTGCTGGTAGCTTACAAAGGGGTCCTTTCCTACAGAGGAAGAGCCAAGAGCTGAAGACAGACTCAAGACTTAATAGGTGAAGTCCCAGAGCTCCAGAGATATTTTAATGCTTGTTCAGTGCTAGTTTGTTATAATAAGGTCAGGACCGTGGGTAGAAAAATCTTGGACCCTGAAATACGAAAGGAGGATATTTATCTAACAGATATGTGCCCCTTAGAATTTTGGCTCTGAAGACATCCTGAAACTTCAGAACTTATAGAGGTATCCCAGTACTCCCTAGCATGAACTAGCAAGCTCTTCCCTTCTCTACTGTAGAAGATACTGTAGCGATACTGTAGAGACCTTGTTCACACAGGCAAGAGGCAATCCCCTTAGGAACAGCCCCCATCTGCTTTTCTTCTTCTCCTACCTGGAGCCACGATGATAAAGTTACTACCATGACCACCACGTTTGGAGAAGCAGACAAGGGGGCTTGACCTACAGGGAGCTGTAGAAATTAATAGAGCATGGTGAAATTAAGAACAAAACAGAAGGTAGACAAAAGCGATCAGGTCAGGACCTAAGTCCCTAGGATGGGACTCACAGGAAAAGAGAGATTGCACAGGCGGACACTCACCTTAGGGAGGGAGTAGGTCAAGCCAAAGACTGGATGTCCCAGTCCTACGGTTTTACATGTAAGAGTCCAGCCCGTTGGCAGGTTGGAGAACTACTGGGACATACTGAAAATCTGGAGAAGCCTGAACTCCACTCACGAGAAGCACGCAGGTACTGGCTTGTCCCTGGGCAGTGCAGAGAGAGGTCTGCCCCAGCAGCTGCTGCGTTTCCTGATACCACCTCACCATGCTCCCCACCCGGAGCCAAGCGAACGCCCTGGCCCTGCTCACTCCCTGCCACAGTGTGGCACTGAAGCTAGAGTGGCCAGGATGTGGGAAAAGTCTCCATTGAGGGATACAGAGGTGACAGGATCCCAGGGAATCATCCAAGTAGGGTGGTGTGAATTCTTTTAGTTTTTGTTTGTCTGGGAAGTTCTTTGTCTCTCCTTTTATTCTAAATCATAATCTTGCTGAATTGAATATCCCAGGTTGCAGATTTTTCCCTTTCAGGACTTTGACTATATCATGCCACTGCCTTCTGGCCTGCAAAGTTTCTGCAGAGAAATAAGCTGATAGCTTTATGAGGGGTCCCTTATAAATGACTCTTTTTCTCTCGAGGCCTTTAGAATCCTTTAACCCTTGCCATTTTGATTATGGTATGTCTTGGTGTGGGTCTGTTTGGGTTCATCTTTTTTGGGACCCTCTGTGCTTCCTGTACCTGGATATCTGTTTCCTTCTCTAGGTTTGGGAAGATTTCAGCTATAATTTCTTCAAATACATTTTGCAATCCCCTCACCTTCTCCTTCTGGAATCCCTATTATGCATAGATTGGCATGTTATATGTTATCCCACAGATCTGCCGTATTCAATTCATTTTTTTTTCATTTGTCTTTCTGTCTGTTGTTCCAATTGGGTGATTTCCATTATTCTATCTTCCAGATCACTTATTCATTTTTCTGTGTCATTTAGTTGGCTATTCATGGCTTCTAGATTGCTTTTTATCTCAGAAATTTAATGATCTATTTTTGATCAGTTCATCTTTATAGCTTCTAGTTCCTTATTACACTGATAGGCATTTATATTGACAATCTTTCTTAATTTAGTTAGCATTTTCATTACCACCTTTTTGAACTCAGGTTCTAGTAGACTGGTGAGCTCTGTTTCATAATTTATTTTTTCAGGGGATTTCTCTTGCTCTTTTAATTGGGGGTGTTCCTCTGCCTTTTCATTTTAACTTTCTCTATTTCTGTGAATTTAGGAGAAGTAGTTATCTATTGTGGTCTTGAAGGGTTGTTTTTATGTGGGAGTGTCCCTGAGGAAATGGTATCTAACCTGAGCCCAGAAGAGTGTTAGCTACGTGAGGAAGATGAGGAATATTTTAGACAGAAAATGGAGCTTATACAAAAGCTTCATGGTGAGAGAGAAAGAGCCGAAGCCCTGGTTGGGCTCTAGCATGACTCCTTTTGCTGATTCTCTTGATTCTCTACCTCATCTTTCTTGTTTTGTCCCTCAGGACGTCAAACGTTCTGTTGGCTTGTTCCTAGCAATGGAAGGTCCCCAAACTACCTGCCTGGACCTGAACCGACATTGACAATCATCTTAGCATTAGTGATTGTATTTATTAACCTTCAAATTATTAGAAACAGTGATACAAAGCTGACATCATCCTCACCCTGCATACCTGGAAATTCTTCTTTTCTTTGACGCAGGGGCCAGGTTATCTACTCCATGTGCCTTCTGGCAGAAATTTTCAGGTAGGATTCATTCAGCACGTTATATATTAAAAACCATTACAACAGCATTTTTGAGGAAATAAATCCCCAAAGGATTTCTTAAGGAAGCATAAAGACCAAGGATTTATTTGCCAGTGCTAGGTAGTAAGTACTACTCATAGCCGTGAATAAATCTTGCTCCAAAGGGAGCTGATTACCTCATTTACCTCTCCATTTACCAGACTATTGAAAGCAATATTTTAACAATGCCTTAAATTATTTTTCTGTGAGATTAGTTAGATAAAGGTATAAGGTGGAATAATATATATATGTATGTGAATGTGTGTGTGTATATATATGTAAAATATATAATGAAATACACACTATTATATATAGTGTACACATATATATTATATATATGCACAAATATACATACTCATCTACATATACATATATATATATACACATACACACACAGTTGCGGTCTGGGTCTAATCGTGTGGTTGTTTTGATTTTGTATTATTAATCAATTGTCATCTGTGCCTGATGCTAATCTGCATTCCGATACTATCTGCATTAGTGTGACTGTCACTTTATATCATCTTTTTGCTGTCCTGGTGGCAAGGATTTCGTGGTCATTCTGCCTGCAGTTACCTAAGGTTATCCGTTGATTGCAAAGTCTTTATCACCTTTCTTTGTATTTCTAAGGTTGGTTTTCCTGCAGTGGATGCTCTCTAAAATTCAACTTGTCAGTTTTGAGCCCTCTTTGTTATTCACTGTCTCCATTTTGCAGTGTAAATGAGAAGGTTTCATTAATCCCTGAGTTGTTTTGAGGAACAGGATTCCTAGCAGTTTTGGTTTAACTTTAAAAAAAAAAGAAAGAAACTCTCCCATCGTAAAGAGATTATAGAAATGAAGATGCTTCATCTTTCACTATACACTCTCTCTCCCGACGACAAGCCTACTTTAGCTCTTTCATGCTGACCATGTGTGGGCTCCTTGACCCAGGCAAATTTATGAAGCAGAAAGGGTGACAGAACACACTTGTTTGGCCCAGTCTCTAAAAGCCACCCAATAGCCTTTATTCTTCCCAAACGTCACTCTAGAAATACACTGCAGAAGCATCTCTTAAATTAGTGACCACTCTGAGGATATTTTTCACTTTTGATTTGTTGCAGTTAAGAATAAGGAAGCAATATGAAGGATGTAAACACTTTTAACAATATGTTTACTGAATTGTCTTAAATATAATTGTATGATTTTATACTGCTTCTCTAATCAAATAGAGTTATCCTTTGGACAACTTTATAAAACAAAAAAACATTCAGAAAGTATCAGTGTCAGTCCACCTAGCCCTCAGCACAACCTCTGGTGTAAAATAGATTGCTCGATGAATGAAAGTACAACATCAGATCCTTATATTTTATATTCCCTGGGCTATAATTCTTTGCATATACATACATCTCATCTCCCTTACTGGATTGTGAGTTTATGGATCATAAGACAGAGATGTTCTTTGCTATGTTCCCAGTACAGAGGACAATGCCAGGAACATAACCGTTGTGCAAAGAATGGGGGTTAAGTGCATAGGATAGTTGCACAAATGAGTGGAAGAATGAATGAAAAAACAAACCAGTGAATATGCTGACGCTTGTTTTATTCTGAGTTACACGTACTATTTGGATCCACCTAAAATAATTGGGTTTGATGAGGTTGTAAGTTATGAATATAATCATGTATTATAACATTTCTTATAGGAAAATTGAATCTGAATTAGATTGTTTGTTGTACAGCCATACTGCAAAGGGTTTCTGTTACTCAAGACTTTACAGTTTATACACAGTCCGCAGAAGTGGGCCAGGTGGCTCACTGTTTCAGAACTACTCATTTTTCCCACTTTCCAAATATTTGTACTGATTTATATTTGAGCATCTAGAAAGACTGATCCAGAATGATTATTTCAGGGTTTGTATAAGAAAACAACTTTGAAATAACTGATGAGGAATACAGTCATTATTGTGTCAACATAGGTCTTACTCAAAAGAATTATGATATAAAGCTTAAACTTGATACAAAAATTAACTCTACATGTATCATAGATTTCAATGCAAAATTGTAAAACTTTAGAAGATGGCATATAAGTACATTTTCAGAATCTAGGGATAGGCAAAGAGTTCATAGACTTGACATCAAAATATGTTCTATAAAAGAAAAAACCAATAAATTGAACTTCATCAAAAAATAAATAAGACTTTTACTCTATAAAAGACCCTACACAGAGAATGAAAAGCCAAGTTACAGACTGGGTGAAAATGCTTGTAATCCACATATCTTGCAAATTACTTGTATCCAGAATATGTTTTTAAAAAAAAAAAAAAAACTTCTCAAACTCAACAGTAAAATAACAACCCAGTTAGAAAACGGACAGAAGACATGAAGAGACATTTCACCACAGAGGATATACAGATGGCAAATAAACACACAAAAAGAGGTACAACATTGCTAGCTACTAGGGAGATGCAAATTAAGGCCATAATGAGACAGCACTACACCTAAGGGCTAAAATTAAAAAAGAAAAAAAAAAAAGCATGCCCACACCACATACTGTTGAGGGTGTGAAGAAATCGAATCTCATATATTGCTGGTGGGAATGTCAAAGACTGTAGCCATTCTGGAAATAATTTCACAAGTTCTTAGATAAAACTAGACATACAGTTACTATAAGATCCAGCAATCACACTCCAAGACTCTTATTCTGTGAAAATGAAAATTTGTGTCCACACAAAAAGCTGTAGATGAATGTTCCTAGCTGCTTTATTCATAATAGCCTGAAACTAGAAACAGTTCAGTTCTTTATCAGTGGATGAATGATGAAACAAACTGTGTGGTACATCTATACCATGGATTAAAATTAACAAAAAGAAACAAATTATTGATACAACAACTTGGATGGATCTCAAGCACATTTTGCCATGTGTAGAAAGCCTGTCACAAAAGGTCTAAGGTAGAATAAATATATATATTTAGTATTTGCCCCAAGTTCCTGGCACAGAGCTCCTAAAACCCTTGGAATTTCCTGAGCAATAGGGAATGTATTCTGTTATTCATAACAAGCCCTTTTCAGTCACACTTGAGTTTATGCTGATTAGGTGATTTGGGAGGGGGCTGGTCACCAGAAAAAGTGATTAGAGGGTTGGAACTTTTGTCCCCACCGCCTACCTGTGAGGAAGGGTGAAACTGGAGACTGAGCTCTATAGAAACTCGTGAACAGTGAGCTTCAGAGAGCTTCCAGGCCAGTGAACACCTTGAGGTGCTAAGAGGGAGAAGCTCTTCACCCTCTTTGGCCCCCAAACCTGATCCTATGCACTTGGCTTCCATTTTTTTGTTCCCGAGCAGTATCCTTTGTGATATACTGGTAAACATAAGTGATGTGTTATTCTGAGATCTACGAGCCATTCTAGCAAATCATCGAAACTGAGGAGGGTGGTTGTTGGGACTCCCAAATTTGCAGTTGGCTGGGCAGGGGTTTGTGTAGCCTGCACATCCTCTTTGTGGCTGGCATCTAAAGTGGGGGTAGTCTTGTGGGAATAGGCCCTTTAACTTGTGAGATCTGAGGTTAACTCCAGGTAGACAGTATCAGAATTGAGTTGAATCGTTGGGCACCCACTTGGTGAGAATTGCAGGACTCCATTTATTTAACATTCTCAAATGAGAACATTATGAGGTAGAGAAACATTCATGGTTTCCAGGGATTAGGGATGGTGAGGGTCACGGAGGTGGTTGTGACGATAGTGGGGAAGAATGAGGGTGATTTTTGTGGTGTCTGAGTAGTTCTGTACCTTGATTGTTATGGTGGACTTTATACAAATTTACACGTGATAAAATGACAAAGTACTATACTCACACCTTACACACATGTTAATTTCCTGGTTCTCATATTGTGCTATTATGGTAGAAGATGTCACCATGGGGTGTGGACAGGGGAGACTGTGTGAAGGTTGTGGTTGCATGGGACCTCTCTACTACCACACTGTCTCTGCCACTTCTGTGAATCTATAATTATTCCAAATTAAACATTGGGGAAAAAAGCCCTCATAGTCACCATGGACTCCTCCGCCCCCCTCTGCGCCACTGATATCCAATTAACAAGTTCTACGCATGTCGTTATATACATTGCTTCCCCCTCCCCACCTCTACTGCCCCAGGATAGGCCACCAGGATTTCTTTCCTCAGTTATTATCATAACTTTCTAACTGGCTCTAGGCTTCCGTTCAGACCTTCTCCAATCCAATCCCCATTCTGGTGAAGTGATGTTTCAAAAATATGTATATAATTGAAAAAATTTTAAAAAAAGAGGAAGAAAGGAAAAAGCGAAAAAGAAAAAGAAGAAAGAAAAAAATGAAAAGAGATTAAAAAAAAAAAGAAAATATCTGTCTAGCATGCTTTCTCGTAAACTGCTTAAGATTCTTCATTGCCTACAGAATTCAGTGTCAGTTCCTCAGCATGGCATTTAAGGCCTTTCGCAGCTTCCTTTTAAGCCTCATTGCCCATTCTGCTGCACCAGGGGTCTTTTGTTACCGCTACACCAGGCCCTTCGTCTGTTCATAACCGCAGCCTGTGCGTTAGCTCAGGCCATCTCCTTCACCCGGGTTGCCCTCCTTTCACTCTCACAGGCATGCTGAAAACCTGGACTGCAGCTTCTGGCTCAGCTATGCTACCCTCTCTGATGCTTGTCTTGGTTACTCACATTTTAATTTTATTTACAAATTGGCATTCATTTCTTCTTTAATATAGGAAACTGAGTATATACTAGTCACTGTGCTGTAATAAACACATATATTCCCTGACTCCCAGTAACTTATATTTAAAAAAGATTATGTACACTCTGTCCTATTTTACAAAAGATATGTAAGCATTTATGTAAATGTATTTATTGTAAAAATATCAAAATACTGTAGTCAGAGTAAGGAGACTCTTTGATTCAAATAGCAATGGTGGGAGTAAAATTAACATATAAAGTGAGTTGATTTCAGAACTCTGGTAATAAAAGATGGTTTGCAAATTTGATGTCTTTTACTATCATTTTGGCTGGAGGTGTTTGATGCAGATATGTTAATAGATAAATTATAATACGATCTGGTAAATGTTCTAATAAAGTTATACACGAGAAGAGATGCCAGAAGGGGTGAGTTATTGCCTAAGAAAATCAGGATATGTTTCTGGCTATAAGACGGTTGAGTTGTAGTTTCCAAAGGGTGGGTGATGGATAGAGATTTTAAAAGCAGAGGGAAGGGTGCACATAATGGCACAGTTATAAAAGGAGAATAAGGCAAATTCAGTGTAGCGTGATTAGACGGTGCATAGAGGTAAAGTGGCTGGTATGGCTGGAGTTAAAACAAGAGAGAGGTTTACTCCTTGCTGTTACTCCCTTATATGCCAGTAGGGCATTTTTATTCTATTCTTAACTGGTATCCACATAGGCTGTATTTTAACTCTATGATAACATTTATAACTCTCTTGTATTATATTTAGTTGTATTCATTTTTTATTCTCCTTGCAAGTCTATGGAATCTTCAAAGGCAATGGACATTTTGCATTGATCTTTGTGTACCCAACAATGAAAACTCTACTGTTTATGTGGAGCCTGTGTTTGTTGATTGGCTGAAACAGAGCTCTGATTCAGGTAGAATAAAAGGAGTCCATGGTTTTTCTCCCCTTTGTTTATAAGTGTTTTGTTTTACTACCTCTGATTCAGGAATGCCATCGGCCTGTATCTGTGATGGTAGACAGCGGTTAAGATGATAAGCATCTTCATCAGTGCTGCAGACTTCCAGCTCTGCTGCGTCGCAGAGTACCACGATCCTGGTAGTTGCTATGGTAGAGAAAAGTTTCCTGCTGCAGCTTGTTTTTGAAACTATTTTTACAGATGACTCAGAAACTGAAATTAAATATTTATAACCACTCATTGTATTACAGAACTAAAAGAGTTCATGTAGACCATCTAGTCTAACCATCCAGTATTTTGGAATTTGAAACCAGTCCAAAAGAGGTTAAAAAAATCACCTGCATTCGCACATTTAGAGATTCTGAGTTAGGACCAAAACCCAGAACTCCTAACACTCTGTCCATAGCTTACTTTTAACACAAAGCCTATGTTTCTTCCCCTTTTTGGGGGGGAAAGCATGGTCATTTAAGATGTCACATTGTCAATATTTCTTTAGCCAGTGAATCAAAATCCCAAAGAATACAGTCTTTTTTCTTTTTTAACGAGCTAAGTGACAGTCAAAATTCTATTTTATAATCTTCACCCTTGATTTTTTCAAAATAAGTGAAAAATATCTACAAATAAGAACTCATATCACTTCAGAAAAATATATAATCAAACTTTTACTACCCATGTAAAGTTATGTGAATACTTACATGAGTATGATTTTATATTAATGTATTTCCCTACTTCAAAAATGGAAAATATCAAATTATATATTTTTAACTTATACTCCTCTTTCCAAAAAAAAAAAAAAAGGTTTGAATACATGGTAGGAGATTACCTACATGCAATGAAAAAATAAAACTAAATTGTGTGATTTAAAACTAGAAAGCTGGATTTTATTTAATTTTTTTTATAACGGCCAAAGGTTGAGGAAAAAGGAGGTATTACAGGATAGTAGTAGGGGACTTAGACTTGGAGAGCAAAGACACGTATAGAATTTATTATTTCAATAAGTATTTCTTAAGCAGTCATTGTGGGCCAGGAGTAAAATATGATATACAGAGAGGAGTGCTTTCAGGAAGATGCAAGTTGACTCTTAGGTAGAAACGACTTGATATTCAGAGAACCAGGTAACAAGAAAATGGTCTATGATAGAGCACTGTGTAATTAGCATCTAGATTTACCTTTACATGTCACAGTCATAAAAATTGCTTTTTTTTTTTTTTCAAATTTAGTGTCCATATATTACTGAGGTAGGGAAGGTTTTATTATGCTTACGTTACAGCAAATGACTATCCTTTTACGTAAAATGAGGGCTTAAACCAGCTATTCTCTCAGAGACTTTCGAAATGTAATAGTCTATGAATTGCTAGCTTTCTTACTATTTCTGGTAATTAAAGTGATATTGAATTCTGGTTCCCTCAAAATTCAAGGAAAGTGACCCCTTGATGAGTGAAAGATGGCTTTAATGTTACTAAAGAGGGATTTGTGAATATGTTAGGTTACATGGCAAATGGAATTACATCTGCAGATGGAATTAAGGTTGTTGATCAACTGACCATAAAGTGGTGAGATTATCTGGGATTATCTGGGAGTGCTGACATAAACACAAGGACTCTTAAAAGTGGAAGAGGAAGGCAGAAGAATTAGCATCAGAGTAACTCAACACGGTGAGGACTTAACTGGTTATTGCTGGCTTTGAAGATGGAAAGGAGACACAAACCAAGGAATGCAGGTGAGCTCAAGAAGCTAGAAAAGACCAGGAAACAAATTCTCTTCTAGAGCCTGCAGAAAGGAATACAACCCTGCCAACACTTTAATTTTAGCCCAGTCAGATTTGTGTTAAGATTTCTAATCTACAGAATGGTAACATAATAAATTTGTGTTGTTTTAGTCCACTACATTTGAGGTAATTTGTTACATCAGCAATGGGAGACTAATACAAAAACCTTGACAGAACATTATTAACATCTCAAAGAACAGAGAGCAAAGTTGAGATATTTATGAGATTTTTAGTCTGGTTTCAGAGGGTCTTTCAATGAGAGCACTAAATTATGATTGGTTAAGGATCATGTTAATTATGGTTCAGAACTGGTGAACACAGCAAGGCAAAGATTTAGAGGTGAAGATTTTGAAGAGTCAGAGAGAGTAACATTTGTTTGAAGTTGTAAATTGATTGGATAGCTTGATATTTATTTAAGTAGATTTGGAGGGGAAATTTCTAAAATGAATAATAAAATTATTTGCAACTTTTCTCTTCCTGGGCTGGAATTTCCTGGAATTGTCAAGTCATTTTGATGAAGACAGTTGAAATAGTAAAGTTATGTTAGTGGAGACAGCAAGCTGAGTGGGTTTTGGTGTTTCTCATTCTCAGTGTCTCTGTGGTCATTCCTCAGTTTTAAACGAAGTTTTGACCATTAATATCTGGGGCTAAAATCACGCCAGATCTTCACCACCATTTGGGATATCATGATTGCATATCAATTTCCAAGGCTGAGTGTTTCACCTTCTGTATATGCTAGATTTTCCTGTTCATTCAGTTGAATCATTTGTTAGAACATTTTATAGGCCGGCAACTATACTGCAGCATTAGAGAATTTAGAGATCACACATGTAAACACTGAAACACAGACAAATACTAAAAGAAAGATTATATTAGAGTTTCCTCCAGGAGACAAGAGCCCCAAAATAAACCAAATGAATGGATAACATCCCTAACCTAAAGAACTGGAAAGACTGCATATGGGGTTATTCGCTAACTTGCCCAATTTTTTTAGTTCTTTATTTCTTTCATGAATCTTTTACTTATATTAAGATCTTAGAGAAGTCTGCATGCTCTTCTCCTAAAACACCACATGTCCTCCCTTAAAAAGCCAACATCATATCCGAGGCAGGTCTCTTTTGAACTTCCATAGCCCAATGTCAATGACCTTTCAGGTAAAAAGGTCTGTAGCCTTGGTGGCATTGTCTAACTTGCCTTTTATTCTCTGAAACCTCGCATGTAGGATTCTCTCATTCCTGGGCCTCTTGTAAAGTGTGAAGTGAAGTGAAGCAATCCAGAATTGCCTTTCAGAAGTTAGGATTTGGACCACTGTTTTCTTTCTTGAAGTAAAGGACAGCTTTTCTTTTTCTGTCTTGAAATCATTAATATAAATGATACATTTTTCCTATGGGGGAAAATGATGAGCCAAAATGGATCCTAGGTTACATCATGGCCTATCCTGAAAGGAGGCATCACTTTGCCAAGTTAAGGTCCTACCCAGTTGTGGTAAGTAGTCAGTAGGCTTTTGTGGCAAAAATCCAATACAAGTCATAGGAGGGCTACACCCAATGATCTCCTTTTAACCAAAATACCTCCATGAAATTGTCAAGCTATTGTAACCTTTTGATGCTGCTCATTAAGGATGATCTGCTCTTAGCTGATGAAATTATTATAGGGTTTATTAGGTGGATTTAAGCAAAAGAGTAATGCATCTTACTTGTAAGATCTGTGAACATGAGACAGTTTCCAAATATATACCATCTGTTCCCCAGCTCTCTTTATTTCTGTTTCTGTGAAAGTTTGGTTACAAAAGTTAGTTCTCATGAAATGTACCCATACCTCCTTTTCTAGGTCTGATATGAGAAAGGCTTTAGATTTCTGCATGGCTGGCCTATTTTTGTGTTTGTCATTTAAAAGTCACTAAACAATTAAGCTCAGTTACCCAGGAAATCTACTGATTCATTTTAAGGATCTTGTACCAAAGGAAATTAGGTGGTACTCAAAGGAAAATGTACATTGAACCCAAGAGTCAGTGTGTTTATATACATTATCCAGTTCATGTGTAAATTGTAACTAGGTATTGGACTCACGTCAAGAAGTGATTAAGGATCACTAAGTAACATAGTTAAAAATAGCCTGAATACAGTAAAAGAGAACAAACGATAGCTAGGAAAATTAAGAACAAACGACTGAAGATTAAAACATGACAATTTTCATCTTGTTCCATGGATCTTGGATGGAAGCTGTCTAATTCTCACGTGGTTGTCTACTTGGTCCAGAGATCCTAGGTAGAAGCTTGAGGTCTCTGGTAGGGATCATCACTCAGTAATCCTTGTGCAATTTGAATACAGATTTCTCTTAGGAATCCTTCTCTGACTTGAATCCAATGGCTGGCAATCTGTAGTACTCTCTTTGAAACTCTCTTAAGATTTAGTCCCTTGAGCTATCATACAGGTTAGGATCTTATTGAGGGTTTAGAGATGAAGTACCAGACTTAATGATTAGCTAGAACATTTTCTTTAGTTTCCACCTTATTCACTTTTATATGTGCCCCTCCCTTGATAATAGCCACCCACTTAGTAAGCATCAGAGCAATCAAAATTTATATTATCTGTTGACCACTCTTAATTGGGTTTCCTGATGAAGACAGGAAAGTTAGCTGTTTCCTAAGAACTCCAAAAATGCCAACTAACCCCCAAACCCTATCTGCTACCAGTGTATATATCTGCCCTCTTACCTCCAGTCTCTGAGGAGCACAGTGAGTTCTGCCACCTAGGAATATTTTGCTAATAGAAAATAGTATTTGGTTTGTATGCTATAGGAAAGCAGAGAATGTCTACTTTAATTATGACTCTGAAGTCTTGAACAAATCTACATCTTTGCCCAATGGGTTTTAGGTCTACAAGGTTAGGACTGTTACAAGGATTGATAGAAAATTTGGCAAGTCTTTTTTCTAATAAGCTTTTAACTATTCTGTACTTCTGTAAGCTTATGGTTTATGAGGGTATTGTATGAGTTTGGCTAGAGGTTTAGATAAGTCAGTCTGAACTTTCATGGGTTCAGCCCCAATAATCCTACCTATATCAGATTATTTTGCCCACAAAAAAATCTGGTACCTCTTTGAGATCTTCCATTTGAGCTTGATTTAGACACAAGGGTAGCATTAAATCAGTGTGTCTAAATTAGCTATGATCTAATTATCAATAAAGAAATTTTCAAGGATTTTGGGGAAGAGACCATCAAGAGGTCCTTTTACCTGGCAATTCTCTTTGCATAGTAAATCCTTTTCTATCAAATTAGGGCATGTGATATCACAGAAGAGGAAATAATGTTTTTTGGCTAAAGATCTGAGGATGATTATTATGGACCAGAACATGGGGAAGGCCCATGAATTATTAGAGATACTCACCACCTGAGAAGTTTCTTGACTTCAAGGGAGACGTGTAAGAGTGGTAGGCCTAAGGTTTGCATTATAGTGCTCACATCAAGATAAAATTTATTCAGGTTGTCCTTTAATGTTTTGAGAAATTTCTCCTTATGAGTTTAAAGGTAAAGGCAGGAAATTTGGTGTTTTATTTCCCTTTGGAGCACCTTTGTTGATTACTCATATTATATTTTTTCCTTTGTTTTCTTAGCTAACACAGAATAATTTTTCTCCATATCTTTTCAGTTTAGAATTTGTACAAGTATCTGTTTTGAGAGAGTCCTTCCTTCCAGTGTGTAATGACTAGGGTGGGAACATCATTCATTTTTCCTATAAGACCATCAATTTCTTTTGAGTCATATTCTGTCTCTATTCTAAGGCTCTTTCAAAATGTTCAGAGATGTTGGAAATGTGTAAATGAGGCTCTTTGCCATTCTAATATTTGCTTGCCTTTAAATTCTTTCCCAACTTCTGGCACAAAAAGCGAGGCGAGAGATGAGAACATTTATGCTTCAGAGTTTATTCGGAATGCTGTAAACGTGTTAAGATGCTTACCTTTGAAGTCTCCGATGGACTCATTCTTTCTTTTCTTCCAGAACTGAATCAGGGCCCAATCTATTTTCATGAGAAAGACAGGGGAGAGGCTACAAAAGACATTGTTCAATATTTAAAGGTTTTCTAAACTTTACTAGGAATGGATTAGGCTAAAGACTTGAATGGATGATGTCACAATTTAAGATTAGATTATCTCTAGAGCCTCTTTCATATAGATTTTATACGAGAAAGTGCTGGACTTTACCTGAAAGTTGTGAAAAACAGTAGTTTACATATATCTGTAATAAACCGATTTAAACTTTTCCTATAAGAAGAAAACTTAAAGACCACTTATATGAAAACAAAGATGAAGTCTCACTTTCTAACTTGCTTTCTCATTAGTTCCTACCAAGGAAAGATCTTAAAGCTGTGAATGACATTTTTCTCGTAATGAATCCTCTCAGGATACTGTGTAGCCTGTGAAAAGTACAAAGGGAGAAGAAGACATTTTAACTTTAAAAGCTTTATTTTCAGTCTAACCCTCCCTAATTGAATGTTTTTCTCTTCTTGTTTCATGAAGACAAAATGCAAATCAGCACAGCTATTCAGTTTCCAATATGTCAAGATGTAATGTAATGTATGTATTGTGTATCTACTTCAAATTCAAGTTAATGTCTTTGATTTATGTTTGAAGGGAAAGGGAGTAACACAAAAATTAATAATCTCCTTAGTTATAACCCTAATGAGATGAGTACAGATGGTCCCCAACTTACAATGATTCAACTTTCAGTTTTTCAACTTTACCATGGTGTGAAAGCAATACACATTCAGTAGAAACCGTATGTCTCCTGATGCTGGAAAGCAGCAGTGAGCCACAGCTCCCAGTCAGCCACGCGGTCATGAGGGTAATTGACCGATACACTTACAACCATTCTGCCCTCGTGCAACCATTCTGCTTTTTACTTTCAGCACAGTATTCAACAAACTACAGGAGATAGTCAACACCTTATTATAAAATAGACTTCGTGTTAGATGAATTTGTCTAACTATAGGCTAATGTAAGTGTTCTGAGCATATTTAGGGTAGGCAAGGCTAAGCTGTGATGTTTGGTAGTTTAAGTGTAGCTTTGACTTACTATATTTTCAACTTAAGATATGTTTATCAGGTAGTAACCCCATCATAAGTTGAGGAAGAGCTGTACTGGCATCAGGGTTGAGTGTTATTTTGTAGTTTTCCCTGTGAGTTCTCTATATTGTACTAGCCAACCCCCAAATCACTGAACTTCTCTCAAAAAGGAAAAGGAGGAAAGAAAGAGCTAAAGAAAAATGAAAGGGAGCAGACTATGCCACCCCAAAACACACGTCTTTGTCCTAAGGATTATTCTGAGCTGATGATTTCCAAGAAAAGGCAGACACAGGAAAAGCTCCAAAAACTAAGTAGAAGTTACGCTTTTATAAGGGACATTTGCATTTATAAGGAAAATTTCCATTTGTTAGGGTGTCTCTCTCTTCACACGGGGAAGAAAAAGATGACTCTAATCTCTAGAAACTCTTACCAATGGAAAAGGAATCACTTAAATCTGCATAACAACTTTACCCTTGTTTACTGTGCTTTTCTCGGTCACCTTCCACAACTGGCTCCCCCAACCCCCAACATCTTATTTTGTCCTTCGCTTGGTATGGTATTTAAAGTGATGGGCCCATTTTGTGGAGTTAGTTTTCCTGGGTCTCTTCCATGTTTTCAGGAGGTATCCATGTTATTAAACTTCTGTTTCTTTTTCTCCTATTAATGCCTTTTATCACAGGGGGTCTCAGCTAAGAACCTAGGAGGGTAGAGGACAAATTATTTTTTCTCCCCTATATAAGGAGAGAAGGAAGGAAAAAGAAAAAGCAATGAAGCTCAGAATTATACAGCTATTTTTGTAAAAATTACACACAGAGAAATATATAATGCAACCGAATGGAATACATTTTAAAAATCCTCGATTAGTATTATTAACAGGCAGAATTGCACAGGGAACAATTATCAGATTATTCCCTTTATTGGTCCTCATGCCATTCGTATTACTGAGTAAATTATTAACCCATTCATCAATCAGGTCTGATTAAAACTATCAAGTGGTTTTTTTCAGCACTAATTAAAAACTGTTGCATAAAACATGTCTATCAGGAAAGTAACACTATAAAAATATTGTCAAATAATTTAACTAGAGTATTTTTAGGTATTAAATTATATGTCAAGCATTCAAAGTGAATTTGAGATTAAGAGTAAAGCATATTTTCCAAGCAATAACATAAATTTTTTATTTTTCAAATTTCTTATTTTAGGCATTAGAGTAGTTTCAGAGTTTTTATTTCCATTATTTGTCTTTTATCTTTTTTCATCCCATGACTATATTGTTTGACAAGTAGAAAATTCAATATTTAAAAAATTTCTTTTAAGGATTTGATTTAAAAATTGATTGATATGGCATATTATTTTTATGAAAAAGGAACCTGGCCTGTCATACCTTAAAAAACACACACACATACACAAGAATGGCAGAAAAGATTTACAAATCTTTTATCTGACTTGAATCTAGACAATATAAAGAATTCTACAACTCAATAATAAAAAGAAAAATAACCTAATTCAAATTTATGCAAAGGATTTGAATAGATATTTATTTTCCAAAGAAAATATTTAAATGTCCAATAAACATATGAAAAGGTATCCAACATCATTAGTCATCAGGAAAATGTGAGTGAAAACCATAATGAGATAAAAAAAAATCATAGTGAGATATCACTTCACACACATTAGGATTGTTTAATTTAAATGATAGATAAAAAGTTTGGGTGAGAATGTGGAAAAATTAGAACCCTCGTGCACTGCCGATGACAATGTAAAATGGCACAGCTTCTGTGGAAAACAGTTTGGTGGTTCCTCAAAAAGTTAAAAATAGAATTACTGTGCGACCTAGCAATTTCACTTCTAGGTGTATTCCTAAGAGAAATACTTAGAAAACTTATGTTCATACAAAGACTTGTACACAAATGTTCATAGCAGCATTCTCCATAATAACAGAAAGTGGAAACAACATAAATGTCTCTTCAATGGACAAATATGTACTATTCATCCATAAAAAGAAATGAAGTACGGATCCATGCTACATCATTAGTGAATCTGGAAAATATGCTAAGTGAAAGTCATTCACAAAAGACCACAGGTTGCATGATTTCATTTACATAAATTTACACAGGCAGAAAATATGTTATTGGTTGTCTGTTGTGTAGTTTGGAAGGAAATAGACAGAGACTGCTAACGGGCCTGGAGTTTCTCTTTAGCGTGATGAAAATGTTCTAAAATTGATTTTGGTGCTAGATGTACAACTCCATGAATATACTAAAACCATTGAATTGCACGCTTTAAAGGCGTGAATTGTAAGGTATATGAATGGTTTCCCGATGGAGTTGTTATACATTTTTTATTGTGTATGTACTGTGGTAGGCAAAAAAATGGCTCCCCAAAGATATCCGTATCCTAATCCCTGGAACCTGTGACTGTAGCACCTAACATGGCAGAAGGGACTTTGAAGATGTAATTAAGTTTAAGATCTTGTTCTGGATTCTCCTTTTGGGCTGACAAGGGTCCTGAAAGATGGGAGAGACATACAGAAAATCAGAGTCAGAGAGACATTAGAAGAATGCTACATCACTTTGATGGTGGAGGGAGGGGCCAGAAACCAAGGAACTGAGGCAGGCTGTAGAAGCTGGAAAAGGCAAGCCTAGAGTCTCCAGAAAGAATGCATCTCTGACATTTTGGTTTTAGCCCCTTAAGACCCATTTCAGACTTCTGACCTCAAGAACTAAAAGATGTTATGTTGTGTCACACCACTAAGTATGTGATATTTTGTTCCATCGTCACTAGGAGTTCGATGCAGATGCTTTGTGCCAGATTCTGTGCTATGTTCTGGTGATACTGTGGGGACAAGTTACCAGAATAAGCTTTCTACCTTCATGGTGCTTACAGTCCAATAGTGACCAAAAATAATTTTGGAACTGATAAAAACAGTTATTCTTCTTCCCAAGTACAATGATCTAGTTGGAAGTAGCTACTCGATCAAAGGTTCCAAAACTCTTAGGGTTCAGGGATCCTCTACACCTTCAAAATCATTTGGGACCCCAAAGAGCTTTTGTTTATGTGCTTTTTCTCTCTTGATATTTACTATATGTGAAATTAAAACTGAAAAAAAAAAACATTTTGAAGTCAGCTTCATTGAGGTGTTATTTACACTCAGTTAGCTACGTCCTTTTTGGTGACTAGTTCTTTTTGACAAATGCAAGCATTCATGTAAACATCACTAAAAGATAGATATAGGACATTTCCATGACTCCAAAAAGTTTTATCTGCTGCCCCTGTGTATCCAATTTCTCCTTCCAACGCCAGTCTTTGGTAACCACTCATATGTTGCCTATTTCTGTAGCTTTGCTTTTTCAGAATACATGTAAATGGAATGATATATGGTTTTCTGTCACTTAGCACAACACATTTAATATTCATTTATGTTGTTGTAAAACACAAATTTATTA
Organism: Camelus ferus; assembly: GCF_009834535.1. Lineage (NCBI taxonomy): Eukaryota > Metazoa > Chordata > Mammalia > Artiodactyla > Camelidae > Camelus > Camelus ferus. Next base: position 81,770,548 of record NC_045732.1, on the reverse strand, counting down.
TGTTAAAATTCTATACGTCATAAGTCTGACATAAGTCTTATGGGGCTAAAATCAAGCTATCAGCAGGGCTCTCCTCCTTTCTGGAGGCTCTAGGGGAGCAGCCACTTTCGTGCCTTTTCTAGCTTCTCCATCCCTTGCCTGGTGGTCCCGTTCCTACATCTTCAAAACCAACCACTCTGAATCTGTCTGACCCTAGCATCACAGTTCTCCCCGGCTGCCACCAGGGAGTGCTTTCTGCTTTTAAGGATTGATGGTATTAGATTGGCCTGCCTGGGTAACCTTGGACAATTTCTCTATCTCAAGGTCCTTACCATTATTCCCATGTGAAAGTTTTTTAAAAAATAACATAACATACTTACAGTTTCCAAGGATTAGGGCATAAACATCTTTAGAAAGTCATTTTTCCTGCCTACTATAAGTTCCTTTTCGTCACTGAATATGCTGCTGTATCAGTGCACCACAGTTTATTTAGCCAGTTACCGGTTGATGGGCGTTTGAGTTGTTTCCAGTTTGGGCTGATGATGAACAAAGCTCCTATTAACATCCTGTGGGTCTGTGCTTTGATTTCAATTGGGCAAATACTTAGATAATAGCCACCTAATCATATTTTATATGATTTTAAAATATCACCAATCATTAGAAGGGAGTTTAAGTATGAGGAAGGTTTCAAGCTTACTGTGGTGGATGCAAGTTTTCCAAAATTTTAATTTTTACTAAAATTTTTGAATTTTATCACTGTCAGTTGTTTTTCTTGAAGTGACAGGCTCATTTTGTTCATTTCCAAGGAACTGTTTGCTAAATACCCATATCTGAAAAGGCATAGTTTGTAAGTCGTTATTATCAAGTAAGAATGGCATGCCATGAAACAAATCGCTAATTCAGCTTGCAACTAAAACAATCACACAAGTGCTTTTTGTTAAGGCAACCACCCTACCTCCATACACAGTAGAAGCGTTTTATGTGTACTCCTCATGTGTTATACTGAATATTAAAAATCATGGCCTTAAGGTCAAGATTTAATGAAGTTAATAATTTCCCTTGCTTCTCCAGAAATATTCTTAAGTGAAACTGACTTTTTCTGGAGCCACTACCTTGACTCACGCTCAGGCTGCAGGTTTATCCATTGCTGCCTTTATAGCACCAGAGCAAATGTCCACACAGTGAAAAGGGCAAATAGTATCTTACTATTATTGAGAACATTGTTTTGACCTCGCAGATCCCCCTGAAAGGATCTTGGGGGTCCACAGAAGTCTGTAGACTACACACTGAGAATAATGGCAGTGGATAAATCATTGTTCAAAGACCCCTTAAATGTAGAGGTTATTGTTTTTAACAATTGTTTAAAAAACAATTTAAAAAAAAGCAATTTAGAGAATTTGAAAAGTAGGAAATAAAAAGTATAATTTCAACATTTATTTAGAATATAAACAAAACTTAAAAAAGTTAAATCACACAAAAGAAGACAGAGGTACTGAAGTTGGCTTAATGGACATAGAGAAGTTACTTCCATAAAGTTATGACACTCTGATTGGCAAGTACAGAGAAATATCAATGTGCTAAAAATCTAATTTGTATTTTCCATATTTGGCATTTCCAATATCTTTTTTATTTTAGCGACTGAGATGGTATTAGGGAGATTATATTCATTAAACGTGATTCAGGTACCATTTGCTGAAAAATGCTATCTGCAAGGTAATGTTAGTAGCTCTAGTTTATAGATGAGGAATTTTTAGTTCTAGGAAGTTAGTTAATTAATTTCATTATCTGGAATGAAGTCAAATTTTAAAGCCAGGTTTGTCTTAATTGAACAGCTGGGATCTTTCTGCTATATCATGCTTTTCCATCACAATATAAATAGTAACTCGAAATGAAGTGGGGGTAATCATAGAAGTCAATAGTTACATGCACATATCAATATATTTCTATTGCATTTCTTATGTAAAATATCAAATTGCACATTTTATGTGAAACTCAGCCTCAGTGAGCTTTTCCATGGGTGTTACTTTAGATTTGTCTCATGATGTCCAGTAGAGTTTGAAATATGAGGGTCCTGACAACTGTCATTTGATTTATCCTGTCACAAATTAGTGAAGTCAAATCAATTAATTTTTGTCACTGTTCTATCCTTAGTCTTTCAAGTGTTTCCTAAGTAATTTACTTGTAATTTATTTAGATTATGGAAATTGCTGGTGGTGGGATTACATTTGAGATCTCCCCGAAAGAGAATTTCATCAAAGTTAAGAGCTGAGTTTGAAAAAATGTATTTACATTGCTTAGAGACATACTGGGGCAACGTTTTTCATGAGTCTGGTTCATCTCTAGCCAATCATGGCCATGTCCCTCTGACACAGGCAGAATTGGATATGACATAAATGTTTGGTTGATCCAGTGCTTTGTGATTCTTTATGATGTCCCCACATATACCAAATTTAATATTAATACAATTCATTACTCATGGATCTATGTAAACAGGCTACTGTGTATCATTAATGAATGTTTTATTCATGCGACTCTGGGCTTGAGATGCAGGGTAAGGAGTTGGATGGATCTTCTGATATGCCTTATTTCCATGCTGGATACTCTAAACTAAGTACAACCTTGTGTTTCTCAACCTAATTCTATGACTGTCACTCTCCTCTCTATCTACTGGGTGACCTGATTTCATTCATACCCTATGTGTGGACAGAACACTGGGCAAGGAATAGGATTGGGATGACTTGAGATCTGTCAGATGTTGTAATCAGGGGCACATCTTTCTCCTTTCTGGACCTCAGTTTCTTTAGCTGTGAAAGGAAGGGATTGGGTAAAATAAACTGAAGTTCTTTCAAGCTCCGTCTCTGTGAATGTAAAGAAAAAGGAAGGAAACGTGTGGTATAATATTCACCTGCAGAATTAATCAAACTGGGATCTAAACAATGGCCTTGTATAATTACTCTTTTTTGATAATCTAAGTCAAAATTTTGTGGTCCAGTTCATGGCAAAGTCATAGAGAGACGCCCTTATTATTTGAGGTTGGTCATAGAGCATTCTATATAACGTGTTGAATCCCGCTAACTGTCTAAAACACCATCAGCATGATGGATCGGTTCAATGGATAAAAACAGTTTAACATTACTTTAAAAATATGGCTACTCCCCCAAATTATCTGAATAGGTTTGTCCCTCTTTAATAGTTCTATTAACCTGATAAAGATGTAATCTCAAGTTGAGAGCATCAATAACTGCATCAAAATACTTATTTAAAGGGTTTTTTTTTTATGAAGGCTCAAAAAATAGACTGTAATGCAGGAAAATGTGATGACATTAAAGTGACTTTGAGCCAAAAGTCTGAAACAGATTAGATTATATTCAAAGGTTATGCAAACCAAATCGAGTTGCTGCTTAGAATATTGTCCTTTTTGAACGTGCAGTCTTGACTGCTAAAACCAGTGATAAAACACAGTGTTACTGCACTGATCCAGCAAATACCCAAATGTCCCTATGCATGCTGGGCTTTACTGGATAGCACAGTAAGTGCCTGCAGTGGCCCAAAAGGCCATTTGATAATGGGCCAGGCAGGCCTGGTTAGCTTTATCACATGACTGTGGCAAGCTCAGTCCGAATGGCATTTCACTTAGCAAGGAGGCATTTTTAGAACTATAACCAGTGCTTTGGAAAATATTTGTATTTGTAATATTCTGTTCTTTTTTATTGAAATACAGTCAGTTTACAATGCTGTGTCAATTTCTGGTGTACAGCATAATGGTTCAATCATACATATACATACACACATTCATTTTTATATTCTTTTTCATTATAGGTTACTATAGGATATGGAATATAGTTCCCCATGCTATACAGTAGGACCTTGTTGTTTATTTTATATACAGTAGTTAGTAGCTACAAATCCCAACTCCCAGTTTATCCTTCCACACTCCCTTCCCCTCCTGGTAATCATAAGTTTGTTTTCTATGTTTGTAAGTCTGTTTCTGTTCTGTAAATAAGTTCACGTCTCTTTTTTTTAGCTTCCACATATAAGTGATATCATGGTATTTTCTTTCTCTTTCTGGCTTACTTCACTTAGAATGACAATCTCCTGGTCCATCCACGTTGCTGCAAATGGCATGATTTTATTCTTTTTCATAGCTGAGAAGTATTCCATTGTATAAATACACCACAACTTCTTTTGTAATATTCTGTTCTGAATGGAAAGCAAAACTACTTAGAGAGCAGTCAAAAGGTAAGTGGCTACCAGTGTTGAGGAGATCAGTCAGAATACAGGAGAATGGCTACTGTCTCAGGTTCCTGGGAAGGTCTTGATAACTGACTTTTCTTAGTTTCTACTTGGCCAGAGAGTTACAAAAAAAGCTATACCACTGCTTTGGTAGGAACAAGGATCTCAGCACTAAGTCAAGGGAATTTGAGGGAGGTAGGAAGGTGAGAACATGATCTTCCCTTGAAATGGTTTCTACCCAAGGAAGTACTCAATTCATTATACTCCACACACTAGCTTAAAGAGGGCATTTCCAATTGTCTTTGTAGATTTACATTCTATTTCATTGTATTCTCAGGAAAACAGACCACAGCACTGATGCAGATTACTGTGAAAATCGTAAGAGAAGAAATTTGAGTATGTGGAAGAGTTTATTCCATAAGGCTATGAAACCCTGAATCAAAAACAAGGAGTATTACAAAGTCACCTGAAGAATAAGTTAATCTATAATCGGTGCACGTAGATACACAGAAGTGTGGACTAGAAGCATGAATCTAACACATACAAGCCTGTGCTTTCAAATTTTAATGGAAATATTGCTCTTCAAAGCCATCAATATTGTTAGCATGTTCTGTAGTGTTGTGGAGGACTTTGACTACTGGCACATATGTACCAAGAGGAATGTGAATGTTGCTGCAAATTCAGAGTTGTGAGCTATAACATTAGGCTGTATAGTATAAAATATATAGAAGCCATACTCTTTCTTACAAGAATTTAAAACCTAAGGAGGAGGATTGTTACTAAAAGGACAACATACAGGCTTAGCTATCTGAAAAGAAAATAAATACAGAGCACTACATGGTGTTTAATAGGGAAAACTGACTTGTTTCGGAATACCAACGAGGATCCGTAACAGGAAGCCGACCAATACGGAACACTCGATGTTCTCTGACTTCTGGTTTGGTTTGCCCAGTGGGGATGCTCTGGTAGATTAGAGGAAGGAAGGATCAAAAGGAGATATATTTATTCCTCTAACTCCCTCCTCCTCGCATGACTGTCTTGGGCTGGTTTTGTCCCTTGACCATCTGTCACCGTACTTCTCCATCGCGCTCTTACTGTCCAGTTCTCTCCCCCCTTATCTCCTGCTCTAGTGGTGTTAGTTGCCCTAGGGTACTGTAGTCTCTTGAAGTTTCCCTACATGTGTCCACGTCCATGTAAGTAGTGTCTTAGTTAAGCTCTCTTTTAAGTATTCTAGTTTGGACATGCCATCTGTTTCTTGCTAAGTTCCTGACTAATAGATGCTCTATTAAGGGTATTTAAATGGGGACTAGGAGGATGACTCAGGGCTTCATAGGCAGTGAGAGTTGTGTGTGGAGGCACAGGAAGCAGACTGATAATGGAGAATATTGCCAGCAGGGCACCGGCGCATACAAAGCCTTCAAGACAGAAACGGGACGGGTGTGTTTTAGGGATCAAATAAAGGTCAGTACGGCTGAAGCCAACAGAGCTGAGGGAAGAGTGTGTGAGATTAACCACAGAGAGGAGACCATGGTTAGGAGTTTGATGGTACAAGGGTTATAATCAGTCGGTTTGTGCCTCAGAGGAGGAGGTAACTTTGAGTGAAGGAGTAATATGATTCTCATATTATCACTAGACAGCAACAAAAACGGTGTTCTCATTTGCCAACGTTGAATTACAAGGAATCAGAGAAAAGAAGTGGGCTCATTTTGAGAGGGATAAAGTAGCATCTTTGGAGAAAGCTGAGTTTCGCTTTAAGACTGGAGGTGGGGAATGTTAGAGGAGATGGCTAATTGTGATGTCAGAGTTCTAGAAGGGTAGGGATGTGGATGGCTACAGAGCAAAGGCAGTTCAGCGGAGTGTTAAGACAGGTGGAGAAGACAGTGGAGCCTCTTGGAGCTTGACATTTGGAGGATGACAATGAACAATGGATAGGTGAGAAATGGTAGAATTAGACCTAAACTCAGCTAGACTTCAAGAGGTTTGATAACTGGATCTAACTGTTTTTGACTTTGTTTTACTACAAAACCAGCGAGGATACCTGGTATAAATGAGCAGGCCCAGCTCCCTGTGCCTCCTGCCCTCTCACAGAGGATTGTCCAGAGTTTGGACTTTGGTGGCCTAATTATTTTGAGTGGAGTGACTACAGTAGTCAGAGGCAGGTTTTGAAGCATTATCAAAGTATGATAAGATGGATGAATAACGTTTTGTCATTTTAACTGCTTCAGCATTTGCTGGAGAGCCAGGTAGAATTATGAACGGCTTGCCAAAATGGGACAGCACTTGACCAGTGACCTTTCAAAATACATCAGTGTGCAGTCATTTTATTGGTTATTCTCATCCAATCACATAGTGCCTTGTGAACTAAACATCTATTTCATGGTAATAACATGGTAAGCTAGACAATTTAGAAGGGAAATTCAATTTTGTTAGAATAGAATTTATTATTGCTACCTACTTAATAAGAAAGTTGGGATAATATTCCATACTTTGATCAATTAGCTTTTTCTTAAAGCCCATCAAACAAATGACTCTTCAGCATTGCTGGTCAGGCCGCAGTTGTGATACTCTCCTGTGTGCTTCCAAACAGAGACATCTAGTATTGTTCCCCAAGCTTTCCTTACTTTGATACCAGTTTGGGGGCTTGATGACATACAGTTTGAGTGCTCTTTAATAGGATAGTGAACAGTGTATGCAATAAATTATGTTCGTGTTTGTTTTCTCTGTGATTATTGCTGTTATTTGTTATCTTATGGTTGCTTTTTTTTTTTAACTCTGATACACCTGGAATTCATTCTATAATGTTATGTAGGAAGATTCCAATTTGATATTTCTGCTAAAATGTTGACAACTTGTCTAAGCAGTGTTCATGCAATGATCTACCCTTTCTACATTGATTACTGATGCTTTTTTTTTTTAAATCATCTGTTACATTCTGGGCTCTGCAGCTCAGCTATCTGTTCATTTTCACACTGTTCTCAGGCTAGTTCCTCACTCTGTTAATTATGGTAGCTTTGCGTTACAATATCAGGTGAGGGTAACTCCCTGCTGTTAGTCTCCTTTGTGAAATTCTTTTAGGTCTTCTTAGAGCTGAATTTTAGAATAGTTTTGACAGGTTTAAAGAAAACAGTCCTGCTCAAGTTTTTATTGTGATTGGACTAACTGCATGTAGTAATTTGGAAATATTTGGCATCGTGACAATATTCAATTTTCTTTTCAGAAATCGTGAACTCTTTCTTCATGTTTTCAAGTCTTCTTTTACGTCTGTCAATCCCGTTTTGTACTTGTCACAGTATGCCCCCCTTCCCCGGCTCTTCCTAAGGGATATTTTGTTGTTGTTATTTCCAATGGGAATAGACCTAGCCGAGAAATATTTTATTTATTCTCCCAAAGGTTGCAGAGTTAAAGATACTAAAGGATATATTATTTCTTTCTGTGTCTACTAGAGGTCTCCAGGAAGAATGAAACAAAGCATTTGTGCATACCTTAGAACATTATATTGCTGAGTGTACTTCAGCAAGCAGTGCATTGGTTGTTTTTTGAGGAAGTATTTTACGTTGTCCCTGCAACAGTGATTTCACTTTTTAAAATACAAATGTACTGTGCAGCTAACAGGAACGTGAAAAAAAAAAATCTTAAAGAGGAACAGAACATCTCCCTGTCATTAACAGACAATATAACTCCTTGAAGCGACAGTAATGTATCTTTGCCAGGAGAAAAGCAAAGGTACTATTATTCATTCTTTAAATAAATATTTAAAGAACGCCTTCTGCTATGTACCTGCTACTTCTAGAGTGAGATCCCGGGGACAAAAAAGAAGGGTCTTGCAAATTTGAGTAGCATGTAGTTGCCACAGATACGGAGTCAGAATCTAATGGAGGAGGCAGACACATAAATAATATATGATGCAGTGGGTGATGTTTTACATGGGGGTAATACAAAGCGCTCTGAGATTATAATGAAGGGAAGTATTAGGGTTTTATAAAAATATTTTTTTGGGGGGGAGGTAATTAGGTTTATTTATTTATTCTTTTAGAGGAGGTACCGGGGATTGAACCCAGGACCCCGTGCATGCTAAGCACACACTCTGCCACTTGAGCTATACCCTCCCCTCAAGGGAAATATTACTTTTGAATGGAGGAAGATCTTACATATGGTGTGGCATTTGAGCTGAGCTTCTAAGGTTGAGAAGAAATTTAACTAGCTGAACCCAATATAAGTGAGATTTAAAAGCGGAGAGAGTCGATGCATTCATTTGCTCAACAAATACGTATTGAGTGCTTACTATGTGTGCCAGGCACTCGGAATACAGCAATGCCAAAAACTGACAAAACCCAAGCCCTCGTTAACCTCATATTCGGGTGAGGGTGACCCATATTAAACAAATATATGTAATGTAATTTTGAGTAGGTAAGTGTTCTATAAAGAAAAGCAGAACAAGATAGTAGAAAGATCACTGGAGTGTGTGTGTGTATGGGTCATGATTTTAGACAGAGTGGTTGTGCAAAGACGGTAAATAAAGGAGAAATGCAAGCAAAGATCTGGGGGAAGAACATTAGAGGGCAGAAGGAATTTCAAGTGAAAGGCAGATAGGAAAAAGTTGGGGAGAATATTCAGAGAATAGTAAATAGATCAATGCAGCAATTAGATACATAGCACACGCTTTAGGAGAACAGAATTAGAACAGAATTGGGAACAGAATTAGAAGGGTCTTGTATGCCACACCAAAGGGTATTACTTTTTTCTCTTTTTTCTCAACTTTACTAAGATATAATTGACATATAACATTGTCTAACTTTATGGTATACAACATATTGGTTTGATACACTTTCATATTAAAAAAATTAGGAGCATAAAACATTGACTAACACCTGCATCATGTCACCTAGTTACCATTTCTTTTTTTGTGGTGAGAACATTTAAGATCTACTCTCTTAGCAATTTTCAATCACATAATACAGTATTATTAACAATAACCACTGAGAACTTATTCATCTTACAACTGGAAGTTTGTATCCTTTGACCAGTATTTCCTTTTTTCCCCTACCCACCAGCCCCTGGTAACCACCATTCTAGTCTCTGTTTCTATGAATTTGGCTTTTTTAGATTTGACATGTAAGTGATACCATACAGTATTTGTCTTTCTCTGACTTATGCCAATAAGCATAATGTCTTCTAGGTCCATCCATCTTGTCACAAATAGCAGAATGTCCTTTCTCATGGCTGGACAATATTGTAATATATATATATATATATATATATATATATATATAGAGAGAGAGAGAGAGAGAGAGAGAGAGAGAGAGTAATGTAATGTATATGTAATGTAATGTAATATATAATGTAATATATATATATATACACATATATACATATATATACATACATATATATATATACACACACACACACACACACACCACACACACACACACACACACACACACATATATACACCCCACATCTTCTTTATCCATTCATTCACTGATGGACACTTAGGTTGGTTGCAAGTCTTCACTATTGTGAATGATGCTGCAATGAACATGAGAGTAGAGATATCTCTCTGAGATCCCACTTTCATTTCCTTTGGGTAAATGCCCAGAAGTGGGATTTCTGGATCATATGGTAGTTCTATTTTTAATTGATTAAGGAACCTCCATCCTGTTTTCCACTGAGGCTGCACCAATTTACATTCCCACCAACAGTGCCTGAGTGTTCCTTTCTCTACACTTCCTCACCAACATTTGTTGTCTCTTGTCTTTCAGAGGCTAGGCATTCTAACAGGTGTGAAGCGATAGCTTATTGTGGTTTTGATTTGCATGTCCCTGATGATTAGTAGTGTTGAGCACATTTTCATTAATTTTATTCTTGAAGTAATGGGAACTATCACTTGTTTTAAAGTAAAGTTGATCGGAGTCATTGCTGTTAATTTAGAAAATGATATAGAAGAAGAAAAGACTGGAGGCAAGAAATCAAGCTAGGAAGAGAGCACGTAACATTGGCTAGGATACTTTGGGCCTAAATTAGGACAAAGACTGTAGTATGGGAGAGGAATGGTGAGGGGGTTGAAATTTTTGGTAGAAAACCTTGACAAGAGTGTTGGCATTATGAGACTGAGGATTTTTGTTTGTTTCTGTTTTGTTCGTTGCAGTATTCCCAAGCACCTAGAATACTGTCCGGCACGTGATCAGTATTCGGTAACTGTCTAGTGGATGAATGACATATGTGGTGGCTGACTAGTTGTTTTGGAGGAAAATTAATGACAAGTATGTTTGAAGGACTAGTGGAAGATGATGCTGAGGTTTTCTAGTTGTGTGATGAGGTAGAAAGTGCTGCCGTGAGTAAAGGCTGGGAAATCTGAGAATAAGATGGACTGGGAGTGTGAAGAGGGTAAGGAGGGAGAATTGAGCCTTTTATCTTTTGGGGTGAAACTAGTTGGAACTGCTTGGAATTTCTGATAATCTGTGTTTATTCTGTGATTAAATTGTACATGTCTAGCATGCCTAGGTGCAAGATTTCTTTCAGTATGGGCAATTTTACCTGGCTAATCCTGTGATTTGCTGAGGACCCTCCTAAGGGGGGGGGGTGCAGAGAAGCACAATAGTGGACATCAGTGGTAAGGTCAGGAGATGAAAATGCCTGCCACTCATTGGTGCTGGTTAGAAAGTTGGAAAGAGAAATGAGCACATCTAAAATGTTGGCTTTTACCCACTATTAAAACAAAATGATGTGTTCAGCTATTAAATGAGATCCCTTAATGATAGGCCAGGCTCCAATGCCAAGAAGGACTTGACAGCCCACTAGCAAGCCAGAGTAAATATAGGGAAAAGTTAATGCTAATCATGCTCTGTGGACTCCTTCCCCTCTAGTTTCCATAAGCTCGAGGCACCGGTTAATCTCCCCATAAGTACCTCTACTTGATTTTGGATTTAGTGGGAGGAGGTTATGCACGGGGCTCAGAGAAAGATTTAGCACTTTTGACTTAGGGTTAACTTCCTCCTGAAGAGAAACTAAAACTGTGAAAGGAAGAACATTGGGAAGTGATTATCTTTACAACCAACTCTACCTCCCCAAGTTGTATCTCAACCAGAGACACCTCTTGCCTTTGTTACACTGGGGGAAAAACTTTCATAATTATAGTTTTATAAACAATAGCAATAAGGGATTCAATTTTCACCAAGGAAAGTGTTTTACTATTTAAACTTTGACCTTTGCAGATATGACTATATGTCAGTTTATGGAGGGAGAGCAGTGAGGGCAGTGGTACACCAGGATGGAGACGTGGTCATGGAGGAGACAGCCAGCATAGAGCCAAGGCAGGGCGATGTCTCTGTGCTGCCCAGGCAGCTTACCAGCCCAGCCATTCAGCCAATTGACTCTTTTGGGAACCATGAGAACACAGTACCCCCTCAAGCTGCTTTTCAATTCCAAGGACACCAAGGGCTTCTCATAATCCCCCCAGACAATTCACCCACTGATATATACAACTTCGACTATCAGTTGTCAAATGTGCATGAAGACAACTATCAAGATCATACCCAACCAACAGTCTCAAGCTGTAGTCCCTCACAGCCCAGGGGCTGGCACCTGGTGCAAGATGAAATGACGGAGTGTAAAACAACCGACTCTTACCAGACGACGCAAACAAGAAAGACCCAGGGAGAGGAGGAACCCTGCAACAGAGGGAAGAGATTTAGAAGACCAGATATACAGAAAAGAAAGCCAGTTCGGAAAGCGCCTCAAGCCAATCCAGATCCAGTACCTGAGAGAAAAAGAACAGCTCCCATTAACCCTGCATATACAGTCAGAAAATCACGCGTGGCCAACAGGGTCCACATGCGGCCATTAAGGGACAGGGTAATTCACTTATTGGCACTGAGGGACTACAAGAAACCTGAACTCTTTGTTCGACTTCAGAAAGATGGCATCCCTAAAAATAACAAGAACTCCCTTGGAAAAATTCTGCAGCAGGTAGCCAGTCTGAATCCTCGTACTCTTTCATATACTTTAAAGGATTATGCTTTTAAAGAGCTCCAAAGAGACTGGCCCGGATACAATGAACTAGATAGGCAGACACTGGACTTGGTGCTTTCCAGAAAACTATGTCCATTTCAGAATGCTACTGGCACCAACCCCCCAGAAGCTTCTCTAGCTTCCAGTAGAGATGAAACATTGTCTCCTTCTGAGGAACAGCTTCTCGATTCAGCTGTTATTGATTGTTCAAAGAACAGAAAAGTTAGAATATCTCACGTGACAACTACAGTACAGACAACGTCAAGCGGTCATTTGAGTGACACCAGTAACAGCTCTGCTGCGGGTCACTCACCACCCTTGGAAGCCACCCCCGATCACATCATGCAACCATCGCCCACAACCTACCTTCCCAGTTGGAGTCCTCCTCAGCCTGTAAGTTCCAGCTGCAGCTCCTGCAGCTCTGCGGAAGGACCTGAGGCTCAAGATTCAGATGTTGACAGTTTTAGTCAAAACAGTACGACCCCTGAGGGCCAAGAGGGTAAATGCACGTTTGAAAAGATAGCCTCTATTTCAATTCAAATGAAGTGTTCGAAAAATCTTTTGTCTGATGGGCAGTTCAGATGTAAAATTACGGAACATAAAGTAAAGAACCAGGAGTACACTATTAAGATTACACAGAAACCGAAGACAGATCGTGAAGGACAAGGTGAAGGTGAAAACCTGAATTCAAGTGAAGAAGTTCAAAACGTTGGCACTGCCTCTGGCAACACCTGCTCAACATCTGACTTTCCGGATTACCTGACTGACTATGTCACCATAGTTTCCTCTGAGCAACGTCAGCGCTATGAGCAGATATTTAGAGTAGAATATGATGAATACAAGGCCTTGTATACCAAGATACTGACTTTATCTAAGACATCTATTTCCCTAAATTCAAAAAGGAAGTACCTTTCTCCAGACTCAAAGGAATATCAGGCTATTAATAAAAAAATCTCACTGGAATATCAGAAGATGAAACAGGTTAATCCCACTTACTGTGCAGAGAAACAAAGATGCCAGTATCTTTACAAAAAGCTGTCTCACATTAAAAAGTTGATAAATAATTATGACGAGCAGCAAATAGAGTTAGCACTAGAACAGTGCTAGTACCAGGGATCCTATATTTGATAAATATAAGCTTATTTATCAAAAATTCCAAACTACTTCCTCTAAGATTCTAAAAGGATGAAACTTCGTTGTTGAAACATGCAGTGTTACTATTTAATTTAATTTTAATTTTTCTTTCTTTTTATTTTTATGTTTATTTTAATTTTTTGTTTTTATGTTTATTTTTACTTATTTCTCTTTTATGTTGATTTATGTTTTTTCTTTTTATTCTGTGTTGATTTATGTTTGTTTTTGTTTTTAAGTTTATTTTTATTTATCATTATTTCCTTTTTCTTTTATTTTACCTTGCTTTCCTGTACTTTTGAAGCTATTCCATCTGTTCCTTTTTACCTCCAAAATTTGTTTTCATCCTTTTCTTAAAAAATATTGGGGATCCAGCATCTTTGAATCAAAATTGTGCACATTTAAAAAATAAAAGCATGTAATGAGTAAACATAACCTCTTTTTTAACATTTATTCAAATTCTGCCTTAAAACATAGACGTTTAGAAATTTGTACAAAACATTATGAGTCTTCAAGTAGTACACATTTTCTTTTCATTAAGTTTATTTGTTGACATTGCTTGAAACTAGTTTTTATCTTAGGGAACACAAGTTAAATGGTCAAACGTGAAAAGGTTTTGAAGTAACAGTTCAAATTATGTTCTCTCTTCAAAGTACTGTCATTTGAAACAGGTAATATTATGTTTACAAATCTAAGTTTTTAAATGTTTTCCAAAATGTGAGTATTGTCTTTCATAAATATTTGTCTCCACCATCCAAAAGAAAGTTGGTACATAGCAAAGAGTGACAGTTATGTGCAATAGGAAGCCTAAAAGTAAAATGAACACTTAAGAACTTAAAAAGCCAACTTAAGAAGCTGCCTCTGTTCTCTTCTCATCCATCCTGTGCCCCTGCCTCCCCGAAAGTGGTAAACACGTCCCCAAATTGACTTTTATCTTTCCTTTGCTTTTCTTTGTAGATACTCCTACTATATTTATAAGCATCCTTACACAGTGTATGGTTCACTTTTTTAAATTGAAGTACAGTCAATTACAATGTGATTCACTTTTTTAATTTTTATGAAAATGATGTCACACCGTGTGTAATTGTCATCTTGTTTTTTCAGCCAACCTTATGCTTCTAGGATTTATTTTTGCTGATGTGTAAATCTGTATCTTATTGATTTTTTTCAGTTATATGTTGGGTCATCATATGACCTCAGCATAATTTAGTTGCCCATTCTCTTGTTATTAGAGATTGAGTTGTTTCTCATTTTTTTCTTATTACAGACAACGTTGCTGTGAACATTCTTTTACACATTTACCCTTTTCCATCATCTGTGTTCTTATGTTCATTTTCTATATTTTACCCACTCCCTAGGAATTTATTATTGTTTCTGTATGATCAATATTTATTTAGGTTTACATGAATTTTCCATTGGAAACATTTTTTTATTTAATGTTCTTTAAATCAGTGTATAGCAATAGCACTGAATTCTTTATTAGCATATGATTGATTAAAACCACCCTCACTTTTAGAATAAAATAATACTTTTTTTACTGACTGAATTACTTTTACTCATCGAAAAGTCATATGAATTCACCTGGGCCACATATTCATTTATTAGCATTTATATTTATATTCCCTAGAAATGACCTTAAAAATTATCTGATGTGCTTAATAAAACCTCTATACTGTTTCTGAAATGGCAAGGTGGCTTATTTTGCTTGACACATTATATGCTTTGACCTTCTTTTTCCAAGATGAGATTTTAGCTTGATCTCATTCAAGCTTTTTAAATTCAGGTTAAGATGCTATACCCAAGACCATCTGACCTCTGCAGTCTCTGCTTACTTCTCACGTTCCATAGCTGCTTCCTTACGGGGAGCACATTGTGTGTTTCAGGGACTATCACTGGTCAGGAGAGTCCTGCCAGGAGGGATTGGTCGGAGGCATCGGCGTTTAACACCACAAAGTTCCATTAGCTAAAAGACTGAGAAGCCAGCAATTGCTTCAAGTGGTGGATATAGCCTGAAATTCTGAACAAATAAAGGTAGAGTCTTCATGTCCAAAGTGTCCAATGCCAGCTCCCCGGGGGGGAAATTATATCAAAATGTACTGAGTGCCAGAAAACTAGTTAATAATGCAGTTCCTCCCTTCGGGGAGACTTCACAGAGTAAGTAAAGAGATAATTGAGTAGGCTGCAGTGACAAAGGGGGAGCTGATGATTCTGGGGGACAAGGGTGGAGAACTATCATCATAAGAGTTGTTCATGCAGCATATTCCAGGCACTATGCTCAGTTATTTATCATAATATTCAGGTCTAATTCTCATCCCAAGGCCGTGAGGTAGGTATTATTATGTCAATTTACAGAGGAAAAAATTATGGTTTGCAGAGTTGTAATATTTTGTCCAAATTTATGGGGCTAGGTACTAAGACCTGAGGTTCAAACCCAGGTCTGTCTAATTTAAAATGTCTACCCAAGGAAGTCCAAGCAGACAGGCTACTGAGCAAGATTCTAAATGAGCAAGGAATCAGAACAGTTCACAACAAAGACTCTTTGCCTTCTATTGGATTGTGGCAGGAGACTAGCTTTTGCGTACATAGCTGGAGTTGAATCCTGACTCTGCCACTTTCTGTGTGACTTTGGAGAAGTCGCATGATAACTCTGGAGACTGGTTTTCCTATTTGTATTTGGTAGTAATAATACTCACCTCCTAGACTGATTGTGCCTAGTGCAAGGTAAGCGCTCAGTGAAAGAGAGCTGATCTTGTTATGTATGATTACTGCTCTCTGTTAGATGTGGGCAACAGAAATGGGCATGTATGTATTACGAATTGGTGGGCAGCACAATTATCTTCAAAGTTACCTGCAGAACAAGGACTATTTACTATGGCTTGGGATTCATAGAGAAACACTTGAGTTAGCAACCTGGAAAAGATATCAAGTGGACTGTTTGATGAATTCAGGTGCATGAGGTTTCTGAAGTCGATATAAATTTGTGGAAGAAAGTTTCCCCTAGGCTATCCAGATAAAATAAGACAAACAGATCTTGTTCTAGTCCATGACCGAAACATAAGCAAAGCATGCCAGCCAGGCATTTTCTTAAAGTGTCACATCACCTCTTAGAAGCCATATGATAAGGTTGACCGTCCAGTTGATTGGTGACTCAGGAAACCAGTATTCTGTTTTCTTTTGCCGAGTTTTCTCACGTCCTCTGAGACATTTATCAGGGGTATGTTGATCTGACAATGTAGTGGTGACCACATTAGACGGAAGAGCTAGGATAGATGGATTATCCGTGTGAGGTGGCATGAGGGATATACCATTGATAGTAATGGTAGTTAAAGCTATGAGATAAGAGAAAACAATTGCTAAGGAACACAATATAGAGAAAAAAGTCAATGACTTGTCCTGTCCTGTGAAAGGCACCTACATTTAGGGAATAAGGAAAGGAACAGAAGCCAGAGAATGGCCAGAGGAGAATGAAAACATCAGTGGTTAAGATCCAGGCAAGAAGGTAATCCAGTTTCAAATGAAACAGAGAAGTCAAGATGCTTAAGTTCAGTTCCCCACATGGCAGCATGAAGATGCAGAACTATGGAGATTCTGCCCAACTCTTATTAGAATCCCTGATGCTTCCCCAACACAAATCAAAATCATACATTTAAACATCAAGGACAGTTATGGCTTATAACTTGAAAAAAAAATCACACACTGATTTTAGTCCCAGAGACTCTCAATGTATTTACTTCATTAAAAGGTTATGAAATATGTGAATTGCACGTGAAATTTTCAGTACTTTAGTTGATGATAAGTGACTATTCTTAGGTGGATTAGATCCTTAGTTAGCAAGAACTTGGAATGTTTTGTGACATGATCACCTCCATCTGAAGGGTATAAACACATGGGATATTCAACTTTTCATTTTTCTCTTGGTGGATTAATAAATGTTTCTCAGAGTAGATGATTTGGACAGCCAAAGTGGAATTTATTTGATGTCTAGAATGTGTGCGCTGGTTTTATTTTATATAAAGATAATCAATTTACGTGAATGATGAATCTGCTCTGTTTATATGTTTCATCAAACTTTCACTTCATTCTTTTGATTAAGAAATTGTTCATAAATGTTGGCACTATTGTCACTATAGTTTTTACTGTCACCAATATGGACTGTTTTTGTTGTTGTTGCTGGTGTTATATTCTTGGGATGAAGTAATATTTCGAAAGTGCTGAGGCCAGAGTGTGAAATGAAGAAGCATTGTCAAGTATCTAATTCCCGGAACATAATTTTGAGATATTAGCAGGAAATGCACCTAGTATACCCTGTGGGTTGCTAATCACATATTTCCCACTTTCATTTTAATTTATTGTCCTTTAAAATGAGGCATTTATAATGTTGGTCAAACATACTGCTTCTCATATGCTTTGCAAGACTTTAAAGCATTTGAGCAATCAGTATGCAAGCTCTTTTTAGTCTAAGCTGACACTTCTGTGCAAAATATAGCATTACACTTTAGAAGTAAATTACTTCTTAATTTCATTTGGCATAATCTTTGATCATAAACACAATGAATTTTTTTTCTCTTTGAGCAAACATGAGTCTTTCCCAGGTATAGCTGAGGTGTAGAGTGACATCTTTGTTAGCCCAACAAGCTCTCCCTTCAGTGGAATGTCTGTCCTCCTCTCAAGAAGATGAGATATCAAAACCTGACTTAAAATCACCCTTCGCAGATCCATGTCCTTGTCTGCCATTTGTCTAATTGGGCGCTTACTTGATACAAAATTGGCTTTCCTCATTCATTAAAGGGGTTGAACCAGAAAAGTATGTCTTTGCCTTTGCTTTTCACGTCTCAAATTAAGCTCAGCCTAAAAATAAAAGAGGAGAAATAGCGATAGTCTCACCTACCTGTTTCAGTGACACTCTTTTTTGTCAAATAAAAAGAGACTTTCAAGTTGAAACCAAGGGGTCTGTCACAAGTAGCTCAGGAACAGTGGTGATCACTGTCTTGAACAGTCTCACGGCTGCACCAGCTTTCAATGAGGGTAATTCAGCTCCGATATAGAGACAGTAATTGGTAACCTATGCTTCCTGTGAAGCCATCAGAGAAGGTTGCTCACCTGGATACGATAGACTTCTGAAACCTTCTCATCTGTCTCTCACAACAAAAGCGCATATAAACAGTACAAACATTTTGAACATCTAAGCAGTGCAAATTATATCTTCACTGGGCTTCTGATAGTATAGTGGGAAGAGGCAGTGTATTTGGACTTATTTTTCTTGAGGTGCTTTTAAAATGATTACAATTTATAGGCTCCTATATAATTCCCTAATGAGAAATTAATCAAGTCAGTACTAGATGAATAAAATATGCTACACAGTGTTATCATTTTCCTTAAGAGATCTCTATGGGACATAAAAATTTTGATATTGATCTCTAAAACTCAAAAGGTAGATCTATGCAATCAATTATTTACTACTACTGTGGCTTGGGGTTTACAGAGAAACACTTGAATTAGCAACACAGAAGAAAATCAAATGGACTGTTTGATGAATTCAAGTGCCTGAGGTCTCTGAAGGCAACCCAAAAATGAGAAGAAAAACTTCAAGCATCCTATACAGATAAAAAAAAAATTTTTTTAAGGTTTTGCTGTAGTTTGTGACCAAAACTTCAGCAAATATTTCCAGCCAGGCATTTCTTACAATGTCACTTTTTCTCTCGGAAGCTGTGTGATGAGGTTGACAGTCCAGTTAACTGGGAACCCCAGAGACCAGCATTGTATTCCTTTGCCAGATTTTCTCAAGCAAGTCATGTACCCTGTCTCTGTCTCAGAGTCTTCTGAAATAGTTTTGAAAATAAATGCTCTTTCTAAGCCATTTCAAACTGTCTTGAACGTCTTGGTACTCTTCCACAGGGGAATTCATTATACTGAGCTTATTGGTGGAGAGTCTTTGAGACATGATGAAAATTTTTTACAGGTGAGGAAACCAACACCTAGAGAAACAAAGTGATCTGCTTAATTTAGGGTTTCTTAATCTCAGCACTATTGACATCTTGAGCTGGATAATTCCTCGACATGGGGGTAGGTGTGTCCTGCACATTGTGGGATGTTGAGCAGCCTCTCTGGACTCTCTCCATCAGATACCAGTAGCAAAACCCCAGTCATGATTGTGAAAAATGTCTCCAGATATTGCCGTATGTCCCCAAGGGGACAAAATAGGCTCGAATTGAGAACCACTGGCCTAAGTCACACAGCAGGATTGTGGCAAGAGTCTAGCCCTCCTGACTCCTACTCTGATGTTACTCTTACTCAGTTACACTACCTTACACCTGAATTGGTACTTGGAGTGAGGGTAGTTATCAAGCTAGCACCATTAGCTTGCCAAGAGAGAACCTTCTCTGGAGTTTGGTTTATCACATTTCTGTGTCATATTGTCCAACACTAGAATAATGAAAATGCATAAATAGAAAAAGGCCAAGTTGATAAACATGAATGATTTATTGAAAAGACCCCTGATTATTTATAACTGCTAAGAAGTAGTGTGTGTCTCATTAATGATGAATATATTCAGCAGTGTATGACTGAAAAAATGAGGCATCGCAACAAACGCTCATTTCAGTATGCAGAAGTCAGATTCAATACCCACTTCACGAATACCTTCAAGTCATCAGTTTCACCTGTATTAACAGTTGAATAGCTTCATAAGGTGCATACAAATGGTCTAATCATATTTATATTCAATTTATTTTATTTATGTTTGTATTATATAATATATCATGTATATCATATTCTATATATTTATATTCAAATGATATTTATATTTCAAACTTTTTAAAGTTTGACAGATGACCTGTGTATCCAGGGGATGAAGCTAGGACACTGTGTAGGGCAATTATATGCTGAAACATAATCTACCACAATTTAAGAGGACTGAATGATGTAATAAATTAATATTTATTCAAATGGAAATATTTTTTATTATATATTAACACAAAAAGTCAGTATTAATAAAGTGTTTATGATATAATCAATTTTATAGACTGAAGGCAATATTGGGTGGTAAGGTTATGTCTTGGTGGTGAGGATAATGGCTTCTCTTTAAAGTTTTTTTTTTCTGTCTATTCTTTCTAACTTATCCACAATGTATTATTCTTGTATGATAAATACAAGGTTCTATGGAGAGAACTGAAGTGAGGTAGAGAAGAATAGGGAGTGCCAGTCCCCATCCAATTTTAAATAGGGTGGCCAAGGAAAACCTCACTGAGAAGTTGGCATTTGAACAAGACTTCAAGGAGGCAAGCGCCTATGTCATGCAGCTACCTGGAGGAATAGCATTCTCAGACATAAGGAAGGGCAATGCAATAGCCACAAAAGAGAAATAAGTTTCTGAAATGCTTGAATGACATCAGGAACTAGTGTTTCTGAAACAAAGTGAGTAAGCATTTGAGTTGTGGAAGAGACAATACATCTAGATCACATAAGGCCTTATACATTGTAAAGACTGGTCTTTGTGAGTGAGATGAAGGGACACTGGAAGGTTTTATGTGGAGGTTTGTATGGTCAACTTAGTTTTAGAAGCGTTACTCTGGCTGCTGTGTTTAGAATATGCTATAAGGGACAAGAATCAAAGAAGGGACAGAAGTTAGGATGGTACCAAAATAATCCAGATGAAAAATAGTGATGGCTTGATTGAAGACAGAGTTGGTGGAAGAAGTGGGGTAAACAATTAAATTCTGGACATTTCGAATGTATAGCAAATATACTTTTCCTGACGAATTGGATGTGGGATGTGAGAGTTAATAATAGCTCCAAGTTTGGGGCCTGAGAAATGGGAAGGTTGGAGCTGAGATGGTGAAACCTGTGTGAGAAACAGACAGACCTGAGGGCAAGATAACGAGCATGGTTTTGTACCGGTTATATTTGAGATCCCATTATTTATCCAAGATTGTATATGAGTTTTGACTTTAGAGGAGAGGTCTAGGATGGAGACACGTGTTTTGGAGTTATCTGTGTGTATTTACATTTAAACCTATAAGAAGAGACAGGATCAATAAATAAGTGGGAGAGAACATTCAAGGCATGAGCCCTGAGGTACTCGCACCCTTGGAAGTTTAGTGAGATCCGGAGGAATTGGCTAAGGAGGCTGAGGAGAAATGGCCAGTGCCATAGAATGAATGCTGGGATAGCACGAGGTCATGGAAGCAAAGTAAAGACACGATGCACAGGGAGTTGATCAAGTATGTCAAATGCTGCTGAGAGGGCAAATTAGATGAGGAGTGAGGCAATGACTGGGTTAAAATCCATGGAGGTTATTTGTTACGTTGACCAGTACGGTTTGGATGTCATGAAGGGGAGGGTGCTGTAGGTCTGGCTGAAGGAACAGTTCTAAGAAAGTATGCGAGGAGAGGAATTGCAGACCTCGAGTGCAGGCAAGTCATTAAGGAACTTTGGTGTTAGAGAACAGAGAGGAAGAGCTGTAGCTACAAGTGGATGTAGGGTCAGAAGTGTTGAAGATGATAGGAAAAATGATAGCTTGTCTGTATTCTGATGGGAAAAATCCAACAGAGAAGAAAATTATGATTATGGAAAGAGAGGGGAGAATTGAAAGAGTGATGTTCTTTTCCTGAGTTAGGGTCTTAGGTAAAAGTGGAGGAGATGATCTTAGAGTGGATCACAATGTGCCAGTATTAACAGGAAGAAAGGCAGAGCGTATGTGCACATTTATGGGATGGTATATGATGTAGGTTGTTATAACTTGTGAAGTTCTTTCCTGCATTCATCTGTCTGTCTCTCTCCCTATCCCCTCTCCTTTATTTTTTTTCAAGTAATGCCATCAGCTGAGTAAAAGTTGAGAAGGAAGTGTTAGGTATTTGAAGTACAAGGATAATGAACAGTAAGTTTCACTAACAGTAGAGGAAGGGGTGAATTACAGAAATATCTTAAAATTGCCTAAAAATCACAGCCTTTGATGGTTATTTGAATTTTTTTGAGGAAAATGATGAAATTCTGGTTGCTGGATTTGGTCACTGCTGGAGTCCACTTTAAGGTTGTCAAAATAGCCAATGTCTCTCCTTTGGCCTTATACAAAGGCAGGGAGGAAAGACCAAGTTTTGATGGTGAAAGAAGGATAGTAATAAATTTTCATATGAAAAAAAAATTGCCTAACAGCATTAAAGGCCTTGCCTAATTTTGAGAGGTTTAGAATGATAATCTTTCTAGGTTTCCAGAAATGGAAGAAAATCCAATATTAATAAATAATTGTAATGTCTAACATACTGATGAAATTTAAACTAGACGGGAATGAGGACCTGAGGGGGAAAGGCATAGTGAGAAGTTGCCAAGGATAACGGGCCTTGGTAGGGCATGATTAGAGTTGGGTACTGGAAGAAGTGAACCATACATATAGGATATGGTAGACAGAATAAGATGTTTGAAATTGAAATTATGGAGTGGTTACATCTTTAGTTCTCACAGGGTCTTGGGTATGCCCATAGGAGTAAGGAGATGAGAAAGGGTGGAAGATAAGAACATTTGGGGAGAGGAAGTCGAAGATGTGGATTTCAGGGTGTTTGAAACATCATCCATGTGGATAATGAAATTACCAATTATAATGACTGGAGTCGTATTGGAGAGAGTGACAGCCAAGAGATAAAATCTCTAGGAAATGATGGAGAGTGACACTGAAGTCTGTAAATGGTTGCGACAGGGAGTAGATTAGTCTGATAATATGACATTCAAAGCAAGAAGATTTAGGCAGGGATGAAGGGAATATAATTAAAATACTATATAGAGAGTTTGAGGGGGCAGTTTGGCCATTTTCAAGGTCATTACAAAGACAGAATGTTGACTATTCATCTGATACCAGCATCCTCCTCTAAGTAACTGAAGCCACGATGATTATCTTTATTCTCAGTTACCAAACTGTAACATTTTTTCAGAGAATCAATTGATTGTTTAGCAGTCATCCATGAGTGAACTGGAAGTGATTTATTAAATGTGGAGATTTTCCTCAAAGTAGAAATACAAAAATGGAAACTGGGAATCATAATTTTGGCTCAAGAATTTGAAAATCCAAGGCTAAGTAATTCAACCAAGATCACAGTATTAATAAGCAACAGAGCCAACACTAGAATAGAACTAAAGTTTCCAAGTTAAGGTTGGCAGATTTAGCCAAAAAGCAAAATAAAACAAAACAAAAGCCAGAGGAACAGCAACAACAACAAACAAAAAAGAAAATAGGGTGGCCTGTTCAATTTGGATTTCAGATACACAATAACTTTGTTTTAGTATTAGGATGTCTCAAATATTGCCATGGGACATTCTTATATCTATGTGTTGACAACCCTTTCCTGAGTCAGTTCACCTGCTGTCTCTGGCTCTGTCGCTGGTACTAGATAGAGGTTATGTAGGGGAGGATTGTTATAAGAAACAATTACTTGTGTTTCCTTTCTGCTTAAGCATGACAACTTTATGGTATTTTTATGAGAACTGGAGGCAATTAAAACAGAAAATCAGATAAACCAAACAGATGTTGTGCAGGTAAAGTATTTATTTAAAGGCTGCATCATCAGACTAAGTGTGCATCTCTTATAAGGACTGCTTCTCCTTTCTCCTTCTGATAATCTAACAATTTAAGAGCTTCCTGCCAAGAATAGCTGCGATTTCTGGGAGAAAGAGAAATTTTATTGGAAGGTCAGTCAAGTATACTCATCTTTATCATTTTCCTTGCCACGGTTGTGTGTATTTATTTAGAACCATGTTATTAGCATAAAGAGATATTATTTATAACAAAGGACAATAGATGTTCACCAACTGACATATGTTTTCTATTAAACCTTTTCCTGAAACTATTGCCTGGTCTCTTTCAGTGACAGCCCCTTTGGTTCCACAGCTACTCAAATTATTTCTAAATGACTTACCACATCATTAGAGATTACAACTCTCTCCTGGACAAAATCGATCCATTTAAATAGGAAATGATTTGCTCTCAGATTAACACAACATTAACATTTCAAACTATTGACTAGATATGTCAGCCTTTCACATTTTAAATGGACAGACTTGCAGTTACCAAAATGATGAGGTGGCCAAATTGTGGCTGATCTCTTGTTATTTTCCACAAATGACATTTTAAAAATAGGTATGAAAAACATTATTTCCTTCCTATTAGTTTGACTCTGCTCATGTGCTCTATTTAACTTGAACTGAGATTAATCAATTATAAGGCATCCTTTTTCTAACGGCCTCCTACAAATTCTCAATCTTTAAAGACAGGAGATCATGTTTTATTTTCTTAAGATGTTTTAAAAACAGTGATCATTTAGAAATATGACAATGTCACATAAGGAAATACTCAAATACTAATTAGCAAGGTAAAAACCTCTATAAAAATGAATTAGTACCTAAATTTCCCTGTGGTACTAAGTTAGGTTTTGAGAAATTGATATTAGCTTTCCTAAGTTGATAATAATTTTCCCTTTACTCCTGAGTGCATGTATTTTACCATTTATTTCTCACAGTGAAGCTGTGTAGTTATTTCGGATGTCAAAACTAAAGCTCAGAATGGTAAATAACTTGCTCAATATCATGTAGCTGGCAGAGCTGGGGTACAAATTCCAAAGCTTGTGATCTGTCTGCTGTGGAGGTAGACAAACCTTTGAAAAAGAACTCAGTCCTGATAGGTGATGTGTTCTGCAAGATGTTTTCTGATTATTATGAAAAAACCCATTATTGCCAATAGACAATAACTTATTTGCATAATGCATTACCATTCTCAAAGTACTTTTATTTATACTACCTTATATATATACTTCTACTACCCCAATTTTATTTCAAACTCATATCAACCATCAGAGATAGATTAAGTCAGTATATTAAGCTCAGTGTTACTAATAAAGTAGCCAAGATATTAAATGATGTTGGCAAGGTCGTAGATGAAGAAACAGAGCCAGGGATCAGATCCAGATTCTTGTCTTTAAGGTCTTTTACGGCAACGTGCTGATAATGCACGTTGGATGCTATCCTCACTCTGCTTGTGTTCTGACAGACTGCAGCGAGCATCTTTCTTTTGCAGATTCCCTCATTCCTCCACTTGGTTTCCGATGCCCTGTGCCGGGCCTCCCTTCCATGGGAATGCCCACCTTACATTAGTCGGGCTCTGACACCCTTCTCTGTGTCATCATAGCTTCTTCCAGACTCCAAGCATGGGGACCTGCCTTGCTTGGGTCATCTAATATTTTTAGGACTGAACTGTTCTGGAAAAGGAGAAAAGGAAAGTCTGTTAAGGGATGTGACCCCTGAAAGAAGGGAAGCACACAGGAACAGCTTCACTGTTACTCGGCTCTGCCTTTGAAGTTTTTCTGAAAACACTTCCAAGTTTGCTGAAAACAAGCGACAGTCTTCCTGGACTGAGGGGACGGAGGTCAGAGTGTGTGGCTGGCAGAGTGAATGGGTACTGAAGGGGACGATCTTCAGAGCGGAGAGAACCACAGAATGGAGAATCACCCAATATGTGTTCTTCATAAAGGATATGGTTGGCTCGCTTTAGAATGGCACAAAAGCAGACGAGACTCTAAAGAACCAAGCAGAAATGAGCAACTAGGAGGCTAGAGAGCTGAATGGAGATTCCAGCTGCTATGTTTCAAGGCATTCTATTTCTGTAATTATTTATTTTCTCTTATATGTTTTTTTTCCCCTCTCATCAACCTCTGGATTTCTTAGATGATATTAATATAATATAGGTATCAGTACCCTTATTATTATCATTAAATAATTGTTTTTTCATTATACATCTCTTCTTTAATAATTATTTTTACATTGACAGAGTTTCATAACCAACTTCAATTTGTTTTAAGTTTGAAGACTCTCTAACTGTAAATTTCCTCAACAGCACTTAATGGTGAACTCTCTGTGTAGTTCTCAGTATGTGGTGAGTGAAGCATTTGGGGTTAATCATCTTAAAATCATAATTCCCTATCTATGGGTTATTTATTCTAAATGTTTTTTTTAATGCAATTTCACATCACGCCCTGATCAGAGTAACAGCAAATGACATGACCGAACAGTTCAGAAAGGGAGAAATACAAATAACCGGGAAGAACATGCAAAATGCTCAACCTCATTAGTTATCACTGGAATGAAAATTAAAACAACAGTTATCACATTTGAAACCCCAGAAAATATAAAGAATAGCGCCCAAGGTTGGCGTGGGGGTGAAAAAATGGGTCCTTTTATATACATTGCTAAGGGAAATGTAAATTTGTATAAGGTTTTTGGAGGACAATGTGACAAAATATATCAACATTTTTCGTTTGTTCATATCCATTTCTCTGGCAGGACTATTATAAATATTGCTGTAGACATAGTATATCATGTACCCTTGGTCCAGAGTCTCTTCTAGGGTAGCGGTTCTCAAACACTGGACTTAGGACCTCTTTAAGTACTTAAAAATAACTGAGGACCCCAAAGCACTATATATAGAGAGACACACACATACATGCAAACATATGCACATGTATATATACACACACATATGTATATGTATACACACATATATGTATATATACACATATGTACACCATATTAAACAGTAAAACTGCAAAATCAATATGTATTTCACTTCATTTGAAAGTAACAGTAAACCCATGACACGGCACCATAATAATGAATTCTAATAAAAAAGTAACTATATATTCGAAACAAAAAAATTAGTGGGAAGAATGGCATTGTTTTACATTTTGCAGGTACCTTTCAATCTCTAGATTGAGAGCAGCCAATTTGGTTCACATATCTTTTTTTTGTACTCAGTTTATTGCAATATGTCATTTTCGTTGAAGTACTTTTTTTTTCTAATACACAAATTTGTAACAATAAACTTTAAACTCTAGTAATATTTTAACTGCAACCCCCAAATTTAGATATGTAGTATTTTTATTAACATTCAGTTTAAAATGTTTTATGATTGTTATTATTTCATTTTTGACCTATGTTTTATTTAGACCAATGATATCCTCAAAATAAACGTTCAAATTAAGTTTTCCAAAGTCACCAGGTGCCCTTAGGACAAATGTAGATTTTGTTTGTTTATTTTCAGTGTTCACATTTTTCCCTATTTAATTCCATACTTTCTCATTAGTTATTTGATGCTTTTAAGAAAATGTGGGACATTTCGTTTTATATATGTATATCAAGTCATCACATTGTCTAACTTAAACGTATGCATGTCACATGTCAGTAATACAGCAATAAAACAAGGAGATGTGGTGACAGGAGATATAGTTTGTGTGTATAGATCCAGCCTCTTTGGTTACTGGAATGTTGGACCGAGTAACCTAGCCCACAGTTTCTACAAAAAGAAATCTCTTTATTGTCTTTTTAATTATTAGGTTTCTTTTTTAATTTTAGAAGTTCTGTTTGGCTCTTTTATAAATCTCAATAATCTTTTTTATTTTTAACTTTTTTTAAACATGAAGGCACTGCGGATTGAACCCAGGGCCTGGTGCATGCTAAGCACACACTCTACCACGGAGCTATGCCCTCCACTCAATAATCTTTTAAAAAAAGAGTATCTTCTGTTTAATATATTTCATTTTTCTTTTATTTATTTAAATATAAATACACTGAATTTGATGTCTAGTATCAATAATTCTGTTCAGTACAGATTTGGGGCTGTCTGTGGAGATTATTTTTCCTGCTGATTCTGGTTGGTGGTGGGTTATTTTCTGCCCTAGTATGTATTTGAGGATTGAAAACTCATGTAGCGTCCAGCTCTGTCTGCGGAGATCCCAGAGAATCTGAGATGAGGACCCACATCTCCTGAAAAGGTTAACATTTGTTTCTCCCAAGACTATCAGATTGCTTGTTTCACAGATCGCAGAGGGAATGGGGATTCAAGCCCCTTCACCTGCGGAAGCGCTGTGCCGATGTTAGGACTTTTTATGGGAGAGTTTTTCACCTAGACTCCAATATGAGACAGACATTCCTTAATTGTCTTTCTTTACCATCTTGTGGATTTACCCCCTACTCCATCTTCTCACTGAAGGTGTAGCCTTTTGACAATCCTAAATTTATGCAGAGGATTCTAGATTGAATTCCTTAGCTGTAGGGCTCAATGCTTGAACACTTCCCTTCACTTTGCTGCTTAATAAAAAGCCTCTTGGTCACCCAGTTAGACAAACACCTGCAGAGAGCAACAACAGACGTGGCTTTGGCATTTGTTTAATATGCTGGCTCTCAGTGTCTTCAATTTGATTCTTCATTAATATCTTGCAAAATCAGATATGCATTAAGAAATTGTATTTGGTATTTTATATGGTCTATATATCCATTTTATACTGGAGTGATTTTTAAGTTGTCTTGTCTGATATGCTACCATAAAGAGCAGGCTCATAATGATCTTTATAAAGATGCCTTTATGAATATATTTTTCAAGGTTGTGATGAAGAGAATTCATTCTGAGCTCCCTCTGGGGTTAGAGGGTAGGTACACGTGGGAAGGGCACACAAAGCAGATCTTTTTCATTGGGTTCATTCCTCTACATTATGCAAAGAAACTTCTAGCACTTCAACTATATTTAGTGTGACTACCATCACTAAGAGGTTTTAGCCAACCACCTGGGCAAACAGAAACTTTTACTTAACTTCCTGCTAGCCTCTCTACGAAAACCACCTAAATTCATCATTTTAACCCAATATAAAAATTCTTTGCTTTCCTTGGTTGATCATGTTCAGAAACCATCCTCATAATTAACATCTAGATTTATGTGAATACCAATTAGAAAAGTCTGATTGTCCACGTTGTATATGACTTCTGCTCTAATTTAAGCAGAAGCTTAAATTAAGCTTAAATTAATTAAGCTTTTAAATGTAAATTCTGCTCTTTAAGCTTTTAAATTAATCTTCCCAGAGAACCCTGGGATCTGCCTGTATTATCAGACCAGGAGACAATCGTGGCTAGGATTAAAGGTAAGAGGAGTATTGGCTTGTTCTCAGGCGGTAACTCCCCAATGACGGTGTGAGTATCTGCAAGCAAGAGTACGTAGAGGGTACTTACAGTCATTCAGAGAATCAGGGGTGTTTTGGCTGTGGGGGTTTGGGTTTGGGACTCTGAGGCCTCTGTATCCACTGATATTACCCTCCCTATTTTCGATATCCAATTTGTTTAAGTTCAGTGCCATAACTTTCCCAGCAGAGAATTGGTGAAGCTGGGATTTAACTGAACTTGGGATTCGGCAACTCACAGGGGCACATTAAGTATCTAGTTTTCCTTTTATTCAACCCTACAAATGTAAGAAACAATAGATTCACTTAGCATCACGACCATATAAATCCCTGCCTTGGTTCTAGAATTTAGGGATTTGAAAATCTTGTCCTTTTTCCATAAGGTGTCCAGAACTGTTAGAAGCAGCCACCTCCACCCCATGTTTCTTGAATTTCTGCATATGTCCTAAAAAGTGGCAACCACGCCCCCCCAAGTTTTACCTTCAACGATCACCACATTCTAGGTGCTGATATGCCTGATTTAATCATCTGTTTTGTTATTGTCTGCAACGGGATACTGAATGATTATCTGTAAATATTAATAATTATCTTTCATTGCATTCAATCCACACTAAACAATATAATCAATCCTAACTTTTCCTATATCCCTGGGTATCTGGAGTGTGCAACACACTCACTGCTATGCTCTCAGTATCAGTTGGTGTTCTTAGTTGCAAATCACAGAAATCAACTCTAGTTGATTTAACAAAAAGGTCAAAGATATTGAAAGGATACCAGTTATCTCACAGAATTAACCAAGGGATGGAGAAGTGGCCTCAAAATATACATAGGAAACGAGAAGACTAGGGTTTGCTTTCAAGTGTGTTCAGATGTTAGGTGGCTGAGAACAAACTGAAAAAAAAAAGTGACAAATGACAAGTACAGTGAATAAAGACACGATTTTAAGTCCTAGTATGTCATGTCAACAGGAATTGGTCAAGCAGTGAAGCAGGTTGCCTTAAGAAAGTAAAGATGAGCATCGGGAGAAGCAATCTAAATAAGAGATCAGCATATGTACAAAGCAAGCAGATATAGGACGCAAAATTGGAACTCAGTCCAAATTGCAAAGACAGGCAATAGGAATGCAGTTACCATAAATTAGCAGGTTCCTGTTAACAGCCTGTTAGGGCTCTGGCTATAACCAAATGGCAAGGCTTTGCAAGCTTATGTTCTAATCTCAGAATATCACTCTACTTTGTCTGGAAAGCTAAGCGGTTGCATACTCAAAGTCAGAGGTAGAGTCTACTTGATAGCTCTCTTGAGACTCCAGGAGTTGCCCACAGCAGATACAAAAACTGAATAGCAAGAGGTTAGGTTAAGTTAGATCAGAACCATAACTTGGTTTTGATATTAAAACTTTCTTTATTACAAAGGACCATGAAAGCAGTAAAAGAGTCTTTATTGTATTGGGGGCACAGCTCTGGCATTTTGGCTTTTAAATTTCAGTCTTCCTTTCTAGCTAAGTTCTTCAAAACACATTCAAGCACTTACTTCTAATAATTACTACCTGCTTTCCCATTTGAACTCTCTTTACCTAATTAGGTGATGTACTTAATATCTGTCATTCTCAGCACCATAAGCCCACTTACTAACTTGGAGAGGGGAAAACAGGAGAAACCATGCTCCCTGTCTTCCTTTGTCCACTTGTACGGTTTGGTCCAATTAGAAGAAACCTTTGTGAGAAATGGTTATACTTTGAACTCAAAACATGATACTTGAATAGTACAGCATTTGGGAATAATAATAATTGTTTTCTTAACAGCCATGAACTTAATCCTCTAAAGAGTAAATATAAAACCTATTTGAAATTGGAATATTATTTTCAGTAAGCAAAACTAAAAATGAGGTTAAGTTTAAAATCTGATTCGAAAGCATCATTCATATTTCAATATGCCAGTTTTGAGATACAGGTTTGCCTCAAGCATTTGGTTTGACTTTTTCAGTGTTAACCTCAAATGTCATCTTTTCTAAGACTGATATTAAAAATTTAACTTCTTTCTTGTCAAAATGATAAAAAAAATATTTGCAAACAACAACTCTTAAGATTTGTCAGCTTTATCCAAAAGCAAAATTAGGGTAAGGTCAGTGATTTTAGGTTTTATCTCTCTGTTATATCTTAGGTCTTTGGAAAGGGTAATTGGAAAAGTTTAGTTTTCTCTAGGGATGGTCAAATCTAAAGGTTAAAAATTGTATGCCATAGCACTTATCATACTGTATTGGAATTACATGATGTGAGCTGTTTGGAAAGAAGATGTGGAAGCTAACCTTCACCGTGGCTCCCAATGATCCTTGCCTCTTATATTTATGCCCCTATGTTATCCTCTCCCATAGTGAATCAGGGCTGATTCTGTAACCAACAGGATATGGCAGAAGTGACAGTTTTTGACTTCTAAGGTTGTCATAAAAAAGCAATGTGGCTTCCACATTGGTTTCTTATCACTTGCAATGGGAAAAGCCAGTTGCCATGTGAGAGTACTCAAGTAGCCTTGTGGAGAGGACCACGTAGAGAGAACAGTGCTCTCCTACTCTCAGCCAGTACCAACTTGCCATCCATGCAATTGAACAACCTTGGAAAATTGTCTCCCAGCCACAGTGAAGCCTTCAGATAATTGCAGCTCTTACTGACATCTGATTGAGAGACATGGAGTCACAACTGCCCAGTGAAGCAATACTGGAATTTCTGACCCAGGGAAACAATAAGAGATAATAAAGCTTATTGTCATTTTAAGCCACTAAGTTTTGGCGTTATTTGCTATGCAGCAATAGATAACTAATCAGCAAGGGAATATGTCTGATTTATTAGCAAGAGTTGGCAACCAAAAAGTATTTTCTTTTATGTGAATGAATGAATGTCCATAGAAGCAGAGAATCTCTAAAAAGCAATGGTGATTTATAAGTATCAACTTCCCTGTCAGAGACACCTTTGATTGGCCTCTAGGCATGTGGCTCATTGGAAAAAAGGCCCCTGCTGAATCTTTCCCGGCCTGCCATGCACAGTGCCATCAACGCAGATGGAGAAAATAGTGTCAGTAGTGTTCTCTCCCTGATAGCTCCTGTGTTATCAGGATGTCTCACTGGCTGACGTTTACTAAGATGACGTAGTTTTTAGGATCCTAAATTCCTTTGTAGTTGCAAGGGTACTTGCTCCTTTTATGGGATCAGTCTGCATTTGCCTGCATTTGTCTTCTTTTTTCATTATGGTTATATTGTTATTTTAAGAGTTAAAACCATTTTATTAAGCAGTATTTTAGGTAGGGAAAATCTGTCCATTCTCTTCCTCCATTTGACCTTATGAAAGATGACCATTGATAAACCCTTTATTCAAAAGGAAAATTATGCCAAAGCTATTCTAATGAGGCTGCTTCTGAAATGTTACTTACAGCTTATTAAAATCTGCAAAATCCTGTCCCATGACAGCCATTTAATAATTTTGACTGAATAAACTAGTCAAAAAGCAATCAATTCTCCAACTGATGCTTTGTCTCATGTTTATTTTTCCTTCTATATTGACAATCACGGACTAAGTCAGCTGAATTGACTGGATGTTTTAGTGTTACATAAACACAATATTGATATCCAGGAGCAATAGTGAGCAAAATTGGGTTCTGGTGGCATGAAAGTGCTTATTCACTGGTAGATCCACGTCTAGATGTTATATATGACACAAACGGTTCCCATTTTAATTTTGTCTTTTTTCCATTTTATTTTACAAAATATTTCAGATACACAGCAAAAGTATAAAACAAATATGACCCCCATTCAAATTTAACAGACAGTAATTTTTGCCTTAATTGTATCTGATTTTTAAAAGAAATTAATGCATGCATCCAAATATTTTTTCCTTTTCTTCCCATGAAGAAGTCGTACATCATCCCCATGCCAAGTTTAAAAAGTTTACTATATATTTATATGTGTTTATAAACAATATGTGGTATTACTTTGTGTTATTTTCAAACTTATATAAGCTTGATAAAAGCCAATAAGCATAATAAAAACACAAGGCTAATAAAAACAACATTAGCCTTTGTAGATCATTTTGTAACCTCATATTTACTCAGCATTATGAATTTAAGAATTATCCATGTTGATTCAAGTAAACCTATTTCATTCATTTTCAGTGCCATGTATTGTTCAGTGTATACCAATATCACAGGTAATTGATCTATTCTTCTATTGATAGATCTTTCACATTGTTCCCTCTTTGGATGTTCAGACAAATGTGAATGAAAGCCCTTGAAAATGTCTTACGTGCAAGAGTTTCTCTGTGCCATATACCTGATGAAATGCTGGAAGGAGGATGTGTGTTTCTTCACTATATGAAGCTTTCAGCAAACTGTTCTTTAGAGTTGTACTAATCTACAGCCTCAATAAAACATGAATCTCCCTTCGCCACGTTTATACCTTAAATTGTTATTTGTAAGACCTTTTAACCCTTGCCAATCTGATGGGTGAGAAATTGTATCTTAGTATTGTTTCAATTTTGTATATTTCTGAATAATAAGGCTTTGAACATACCATTTTTATTGGCCATTCAGAACTTTTCTGTGACTTTCTGAGTCATGCACTTTGACCTGTTTTTAATGGGATATTTGTTTTTTTCTTTTTAGAACTTTTTGTGTATTTTAGATAGTAATCTTTTGTAGTTTATATCATTTGCAAATTTAACCTCCTAATCTGTGACTTGTCACATTTTAATGGCATCTATTGATAAACAAGTGTCACAATTTTATGTAGTCTTATGTATCAATATTTCCTTTTATAATTTGCACGTTTTTTGGTATCTTGTTTAAGAAATGCTTCTCTACTGTGAAGCAATAAATGTAAAGATATCCTCCTATATTTTCTTCTAAGAGTTTCAGAGTTTTAATTTTCATTTTAGTCTTTAGTCTATTTAGAATTTATCTTCATATATGATGTGATGCCATGATCTAATTTTATCTTCTCGCATATGGATAACAAATTATCCAAAGTCATTATTGAATGGTCCTTGCTTTTACTATTGATTTGAAGGATGCAGTAATACACAGATTTCCAAGTGTACATGCAGATCTATTTCTGCTTTCATTATTTCATTCCATTTGTCTTTGTTTCCATATTTTTGAATGACTATCTCAGTATTTAAATTGCTATAGCTTTATAATAAGCCTTAGATTTTAGTAGGAAAAGCTGTCCATTTTCTTCTTTGAAATTATCAGGCTATGTTTGGCCCTTCAGTCTTTGAATAAATAAAATTCTATTTACAAGTATTGGAAGAGACAAAGGTACATGATTTAAGCATATTTTTCACATATAAACAGAACCCTGGATGTAGGTAGCTGCTGGCATTGTCTCAGCAGCTCGGTACTGTCAGCGCTGGTGACTCTATGATTTACTTGATCTTTTCCGCAAGGGTGGAAAGATGTCTGCCTGAAGCTCCCAGTATCATTTTCAAGACAGGGAGAAGTAGGGAGGGGTATCCCCTGCCATGTGTCTCATTTGGAAATCAACAGCCTTACGAGAAGCCCCTGGCAGATTGCTTTTTATACACCATTGGCCAAAACAGAATCTCATATTCAGAATATGGAGTCTGGGAAAGAGGGTTTTTGGATTTTCCAACCAAGCTCTACTGAGAAAGCAGGAAGGAAAAATATGGCTGAGCAGACACATGAGTAATGCTGCGAAGAGTCTGTCCTGCTCTTCCACATGAATCATTGGATCAGCTTTTCAGTCTGAGAGAAAACCTGTTGGGTTTTTTTATGGAGATTTAGAGATTAAATTTGTGATTTAATCTGAGGAGAACTGACACGTATTTATTCTCATTCTAGAACATAGATATGTAAGTCTTCTCATGTTTTCCAATAAAATTTATGATTTTTTTCATAAGAGACTTGAACTTTTATTTTTAAATTTCACTCCTAGGTATTTTATTGTCTTTCTGCTAATGAATTGGCATATTTAAAATAGATTTGTTTGACCTTTTATTGATATACAGGAATACTACTGATTCCTCTCTATTTAATGGAATGCAAGTTTCACGAGGGAAGGAATTTTTGTCTGTTTTGCTCACTGCTGGGTCCTCAATGTGTAGAACCATGCCTAGGACATAGTTAGTTTCAATAAATATTTGTTGAATAAATGAATGAAATGATTGGTCTAGTATCTAGGAAATTTTGAAGCTCTCTTTTTATCTTTTTAATACAAGATGCTTTTTTATAGATTCTCTTGTAGAAACTTAGCTAGGAATAATTATACCTTTGCTTCTTCCTTTCTTAATCTAATACAGTCAACCTTCCTTGTCCGTGGGTTCTGCATCTGCTGATAGGGAGGGCTGACTGTATTTCTTTTATATTTTCTTGTCTTATATTATCTAGGATATCCAGTATTATGTTGATAATGATAATATTAGACTTACTTCTCTTGTTTCTGGTTTAGAAGGGAGTGTTCCTATAGTTTCACCATTAAGTATGATGTTTACTATTGATTTTTGGCAGATACCCTTTATCATGTTAAGGATTTTTTTCCTTTCTGTTTTCAGTTTGATGTTAGTTTTTAAAAACAATTATCTATTGATACAGTTCAAACATTTTTTTCTTTAACATGGTAATACACTGATTTAAATTAAAAGGTTTTTTGTTATTATCTTTGTATTCCTGGGGTCAAATGTATGATTTTTTATACATTGATGGAATGACTTTTCTAATATTTAGTGATTTAGATCTACTTATACCTATAATTGGGATTTATTTATAATTTGTTTTCCTCATATGGTTCTTGTCTGTTTTGATATCAGGTTTGCTCTAGCCTCAGAATAAGTTGGAGGAGTTCCCTCTGTGTTCATGGATGGGACTGAAGTCGTTCATTGCAAGACTCACAATTGCTAGAATCGATTGGTCTCTTTGGAACTGATCATATTCTCCAGAGAAATGCTGGCAGTCTCACCAGCAGCAGTGGCAGTGAATGGGAGAGTTAGGGCCATGTAGTCTCAGCTATGAGTTTTCTAAGAACCAAGATGGGGAATGGCCCATCATTTTTACCTTTTAATATGTGTAGTGTTTAAAATTATGCATTCTGGAAGCAGACTGTCTTAATTCCCAGCTTTGTTACTTAATAGATTTGCATCCTTAGTCAAACGATTTAAACTCACTGTACCACACTTTCTTCCTACGTGATGTGGACACTATTATAGTGCATAACTCACAGAGCAATTGTGAAGATTAAACGAGCTGACACAATGCAAATGCTATAATAGCTTCTGGAAAATAAAAATTACTCAGTGACTGTTAGTTCTCCTCCTCCACCTCTTTGACCTCTTTCTTTTCTTCCTCCTTCCTCCCACCAGGGCTCCCTCTTCTCTTTCCCCGTTTTTAGTACAGCGCCCCTCCTATCCGTTGTGCCTGGTGTTACATACTGTCTGTGCTTTAACATCTCCAGAAAGTATACTCTTCTGCCAAGTTGGTGGAACTCTAGTCACCTACTTTTTGTGGGATAGGTATGTGAACCTACTTTTTTTTTTTTTTAACTGACTTTTAGTTGATTTTCTAGTGTTCAGTTCCACTCATTTACTCTTACTTTCAATCCTGAATCATTCCGGGATCCTGTGGCCCAGATCAACTGGCCTCTTGGCTTTCTGTATTGCTGGCAGCTTAAATCATGTATTCCCGTATTATGTGCTTTCCAACCTTCAAAAGTTTGTTGCTTCCTCTCCTTTTTGTTGTGTGTTTATATCTTTTCAGTGTTAAAAAATAGTTTTACATCTGAATAAATAATACATTTATATAGTTAGCAAAACAATACTAAAGTGATTCAGATTTGACCTGCAGTGGACCTTGAGCTTCATTATACATATTGTAATGTCCTAGCCTGGTGAATGGCACACCCATAGGAGCCGTGAAGTTTCCGAAGCTAAGCGTGGAAGGTCAAAGAGAGGGTGATGCCCCAATTCCTGGGACTCTCGGCCCCTTCCCCAAAGTAATTGGAATAATCCTCTCACTTGTTAGCATATAAAAACTGGCAACACTGCACCTTGTGGTCGCTCTCTTGCTCCTTCACCTTCCAAGATGGCCCACACTCTGCGGAGTGTGTATCTACCTACTTAACTACCCCAACCCCTGGTACATCTCTCTAAAAAAATCTAATTTTATTAAAAAAAATAAAGTGATTCAATAAAAAGTCTCATTCTTCTCTACACACATGTAGATCACTACTTTTATCACTTTCTTGTCCATTCTTCCAGAGTTTTATTAAGCAAAAATAAGACAATATGAATATGTGTTCTGATTTTCTTACTTTCTGTTATGGAAAAGGTAGCATACACTCTGCATATTATATTGTACTGTTGGACATTGCCTTTTCTTTTTGAATCTCACATGGTATGGTGAAGAGCTTTCCATATAGGTGTATAGAGAGCTCGCTCATTGAATTGCTTAAGAGGACTCCATTGTATGATTTACCACAGTTTATTTCATTATTCCCTATGGATGAACACTCAGATTGTTTCTTCTTTTCCACATCGTAAATAATGTAGCAGTGGATAAACTTATGCTTTTCTGAAGTCTAATTCTTCCATGTATATCTGTAGAATAAATTCCCAGAGGAGAGATCGCTTCATCAAAGGGTAAATGCATTCATAATTTTAATAGATATTTACGAATTGCCCTTCAGGGGAATTCTACCATTTTGCACTTCCATCAGCAGCGCATGGGAATGCATTTTTCCCTCAGACTTGACAACAGGCTTGTCAAGCTTTTAGATTATTTGTCAATCTGATTATTTGTCAGTCTGATAGGTAAAGTACATTACATCCACAAAATGTTAATTTCTAATTTGTATTTATCTTATTTTGAGTCAAACTGACGACCTTTTATATGTTTAATGGCAATTTGTAATGTCTGTAACCTGTTTATTCATATACTTTATTCATTTCAATTGGAATATTTGTCTCTCTAATACAACTTTAGGAAGATAAGACCTTTGTATGTAGTGTAGTTTTCATGTTATTTCCAAATATGTCATTATCATTTGACGTTGATCTTTTTTTTCTAGGCAGAAGTTAACGGGTGTTTCAATAGTTTACTTCATCCATATTTAATGACCTCTGGATTTAGAATCATTAGGAAGACTTTCTCCACTGTAAGGCTATAAAGAAATTTGCCATTTTTTTCTGTTTCTTTTATGTCTCACTGTTTTCTTTTAAATATCTGGAACATGTAGAGTTGATCATGGCATTTAATGTAAGAAGTAGATTCAACTTTATGTGGCTGTATAGCTATTTCAAAATCACTTACTAAAAAGCCCTTTTTCAAACTGATATGTGATGACATTTCCATATATATCTGTGTATTTCTGGAACTTGTATTCTGTTACATTGTTCTGTTTGTACGTCCTCTATATTATTTTTCATCATTGAGGTTTTTGTAAAATTTTTTATTATCTGGTAAGGTTAATTTCCCCTCATTGATCTCCCTTTTCAGGACTTTACTGTACATCCCTGCTGCTTTAATTTTCTATATGAATATTACAATCAGCTTGTCTAGGTGCCCACCCCCACAAAACAAACCATGTAGTTTTATTGAGCTCGTGTACTAATTAAGAATCCTTTAAGCAGGAGTGATATTGTTTTCATATTGAGTCTTCTCTTTAATAACATAGTATGGCAAGGGTATGATATAAAAGCTTAATTATAAAGATAACCCTTAAAATAATACATAAATTCCTAACTGTTAGAAGACTATAGTTAAGAAAGTAGCAAAGCCACATAAGGTACACATACAGATGACAGAACAAATAGCAAACATATCTGTCATATTATTAAATTTAATTGAACTTAATTCACTTGTTAAGAGGAAAAAATTTACGTTATATCATGAAACCAATCCAACTCTGTAATGTACATGTGATAGTTTTTAAAAATGTTATTTGAAAGGTTAAAATGATGGGCAAATATATACCAAGTAAATAGAAAAAAAATCACATCTCTCTATGTTAATATTAAATTCAGTGTAATCCCAGCCTCCAGAACATTAAATAAGACAAGAACAAACTAAAATGCTAAAAATATAATTAACAAGAAAGATTTGTGTGTGTGTGTGTGCGCGTGCATTTTCCTGAAAATGTTCTTTTTTACCTTCATTCTTGCATAAGATCTCAGCTGGGTGTAGAATTTTAGGAAGCCAGTCATTTTCCCTCATCACTTGAAAGATTTATCCTCTATTATCAATCACTGCCGTCTGACACTGTTAGTGCCATTGCAAGAGCTGCTGTTGGTTTATCATTCCTTTGCAGATAAACTATTTTTTTCAGTTGCTTTTCAGGTTTTCTACCTGTTTTTGCTGGGCTATATACATTATGGTAAATGTGGATTTATTTTTATTTATCCTACTAGGATTACCTACTTTGTTTCTTCCTTCCAAAAAATCATCTATATCATCAATTCAGGAAAAAAAATCATTCATTCTTTCTGTTGTCTGTTTCTGGCATTTGATTGGAAAGATGATTATTTTCTGATTCTTGCCTTCGTATCTCTTAACTTTGTAGTTTACTTGTTTACTTTCCAGTACGTATTCTGGGTAACTGAATTACACGTAGCTTCCAGTTCAGTATTTTTTTGAATATCTATGTTTGGTGAGTTTTTTATTTGAATTATTATATATATTTTTCCTTTTTAAAAGATCTATCTGATTGCTTTCCATATCTGCCTGTTATCCTTCGATGAGATTCTGTATCGCAGTGGGTAAGAATATAGGATTCTGTAGCTTAACTGCCTGGTATGCATTCTGTTTCCACCATTTACTAACTATGAGAACTCAGTCAGTTTACTTCTCTTGATGCCTCCATTACCTCAGCCAGAAAATTAGGATGCAGGGAGTTTCCTGATGCAGCTCATCTCTTGGTTTACTCACTGTACCCTACTTGCCTTTCAGCTTTTTCATTCCCTTATGTAACCGATTTCCTAATTAAATTACCTTTAAAAAAATAATGGTTTCTGTTTGCTTGAATGGACTCAGCTTCTTCTGGTTTTTTAATCCCCTATTTGTTTGTATAACAGGAAATTTCTATTTCTTTCTTATAAATTCAGTTATGCATGGCTTAGAAAATTGTCATTTTGCTGTTTAGTATTTCCGGATTTCTGTCATTAGAGTAAATTCAGGTTGCCTTTTGGGGGCATTATGCCAGACCTATGCATTTCTTATTATATGTTAGTTACCAAAGGGAATTATTGTCATATTGTTGCCAGTGTATTAGGCTCATGAAAATAAGAGGCAAACAATTGATGTACATAATAACATTTGATCTCTTTCTAAAGTTCAATGCATTGTTTTCTTAGGGCTTACATTGTTTAAATTTCTAAAGGAAATTGCTTGGAAAGTATATCAAAAGTAATTGGTTGATGTATAGAGGTAGGGGAATAATTGGTATTATTAAGCTGAGATAATAACATAGGAAATAGCAGAGTTAACTTTTTATTTACCTAGAATAGAAAAGAGTTGACAAAATGGTAGATTTTGTGTAATTGAGAATTGTAATCATTGTCGGCCACAAGGAATCATGAAATGTGATGTAGATTTTTAATCCATTTTAGGATGGATCTCCAAATCCATCTCAGGCCACACTTTCAATGCAGAATTCAATCATTTTGTTAAAAAAAATTATTGAGCAAATATTATGTGTCAGATACCGTTTTAGGTGCCAATGATGCATTGATGAATAATACGGACAAAAATAACTGCCTTTCTGGGTGTATATTTTAGAGATGAAAGCAAATAGAGCACGGGAAGGAATACTGGGATCATTGAGAAGGGGGAGTTGAAGCATTAAAGAGGGTCGCCAGTGTAGGCCTTACTGAGAAGGTTACATTTAAACAAAAACTTGAAAGAGATAAGGGAGTAAGCTGTGGAGAGAGCAAGGATAAGCACTTCTTATGCACAGTGAATGGACAAGTCAAACACCTGCAGGTGAGTAAAAGCCTGGCGCGTTCACAAATGGCAAGACTGTGTTGTCTTTAAGTTCTTTGTAAATGGGTAGCTGTATCCGATGAACGAAAAGTAGAGAATGTCTTTGCAGATTTGGTCATAAAGGAAATGTATTTACATATACAATTGATGAAAATTCATATTCTATGGCAAGACGAAAAAATTTAAACATAAAATTTTTGTCTGCTGCTTTGGGCAGATAACATTCCTTCTTAATCTCATCAAGGGTCAAAACTCCTTAGGAGATAACCTTCCTTCTTAATCTTGTAACGGGACATGATGACCCAAGGCCCGCTACTTGCTTTCTACATGTAAAGCTGGATTGTGTAAACTGTCAATAATACATTTAAGGTATAACCTTTTGTCTCAAAAACTTATGTAACTGTGCTTTGATCTCTAATGGATGGGACAGTCCTCGGAGCTTTCCAAAAGACTGTTTCTGGGGTTATAATCCGCAGGTTGGCTCAAATAAAATTTTCCATTTCTTTCTTAGATCGACTATTAATTAATTTTTTGTCATCACTATTAATCATTACTGTTGAAACTAAATGTGCAGAGTGGGCTGTGATTCTGACACAGTTCTATATATATGAGAATTTTGTAAGAATAATTGGGATGAAGAACTCAAGAAGGAAAATATAATTAATAGGGATTGTACAAAACATCAGAGAAATTAGCAAACTAATGACATAAAATAAAAATGTCATACTTCTTAATAATTATTTTGATGGACAAGATGTAGATTGTCATCCTCTGATTGAAGACCTAGTCAAGAAAATTCATGTCAAAACGAATTAATAGGATGTCAAGGATTCTCATAAGTGGAACTCAATCATCATCTATGTGCAATATCTTGCCAATTATCACATGAGTCGTTTTTATATCAGTAATAATACATAGAAAAGAGATATTTAATGGTTACTAGCACTTACAGGAATTTTAAATTTCAGGGCTAAATATAACTTGAGATTTTATTGGAACTGAGTGAGGTTACAGAATAACCAGGAACTCTCTTAACTCTTATTTCTTTATAAGCCTAGATAGTGAAACATCGCATGTTTTAGAAGTCACTGGATCTTTCTAAGGAATTCCCAGGTCACTTCCTTAGAAAGAAAGTGATGAATGCTATTCTTCCTCCTTATAATGTAAATTGCACTCATTAGGAATTTGATGCACACTTTTTTTCTCTATAGAGCTGTCGGATTTCTTAGGCAGCAAAGACATGCTGAATTAGCCCGAAGAAAGGAGATATTGAAGGTTTGTCTTACAAAGCAGAATTAAGTCAAAATTAACAAAATCAATTTGAAAATTAAATAAAGTAAAATCATTTATAATTATCAAGTAAAACCTAATGTACTTTTATGGTTTATTGGGCTTCTGTCTGATGATGTATTTTTCTATAGATGAACATTATATCTTGCAATTAAATTTACATCAGGTTCTCTGCTCATTCTGTGGGGTTTCTACCAATAGATCTAATTCTATGTCAACTCATTTTTGTTTTAATTCAAGGGTTTTTTGATCCCAATAATCCCTCCAGTCCTTAAAATTCAGTTTGAATTAGTTTACAACTTAATTGTCTATATAAATTGAGAGAATTTAAACATTCTTCAAAATTATAAGGTTAAATTATTGGTATCAATAGAAATATATACTTTGAAAGAGCTGAAGAAGAATCTAAATATAACCATAGTTCAAATCTTGTGAAAATGAAGCAGTGTTTATGAAAAACAATGTCATAATCTGACTGAAAGACAGTTTTAGCTGTGATTTCCATATTTATATTGGGATGAAAAGTTTCCTGTACCATTAAAAATACATTAAAAAGCAAGTCATTAAAGTATCAAAATCATAATGATATGCAAATAGTTTATGCTTTAAGAATTACAATAGCAAGGGTAATATTGTGTTTATGTATTAATAATATAAGCAAGAAAATTCAGTAAGGGACTGTGGACCATCTAGTCAATATAACGTGGCCATGTTGCAGGTTCACAATATGGTCCAAACTATATACTTAACTTAATGGGGGATACTAGACATGCATTTATCTTGGTGAGGTCACAATAAAGATTTTTGAAGACTGAAATCAACCCTAATTTTTTGGCAGCTGATTTAATAACAAGTTATACTAAAATCTGTACTATCATGAAAGCCTCTTTTTAAAGACGTAAACTGAGATCCAGGATTTTACAGTAAAGCTGGGATTGGGGTAAACTTAGAGGGTCTCCCCTTCTGGAGAACTCACGTGACTGCAGTGGTCCCAGTTGTGGGGCAGGCTGAGGAGCTAAGGCCTGTCAGAGCACACTTGTCATTTACAAGGATTTAATGTTCATGCTTGTAGTTATCAAGAATATAAAATACAGGGGAGGGTATAGCTCAGTGGTAGAGTATGTGCTTAGTATGCACGAAGGTCCTGGGTTCAATCCCCAGTGCCTCCAGTAAATAAATGAATAAACAAACAAACAAACAAACCTAATTACCTCCCCCCTCAAAAAAAA
Organism: Camelus ferus; assembly: GCF_009834535.1. Lineage (NCBI taxonomy): Eukaryota > Metazoa > Chordata > Mammalia > Artiodactyla > Camelidae > Camelus > Camelus ferus. Next base: position 81,726,727 of record NC_045732.1, on the reverse strand, counting down.
AAACTTTAAAAAAGGTAATACATTATTTAAAAAAAGAATATAAAACACAAAATAGAGTGCCTACTGTTCAAGATATCTTTGACCATTATAGAGTACTAAAATTTTGATAGTGGAAATTTTCATCATTTTATGAAACTTTGTCAATTGTCTTTTACCTTATTGAAAATAATGTAGGGAATCAGTTGGAGTATTTAGAGGCTTTGAAGACGACCTGGATTCCTATCACCATTCTTGCATTTATTAACCATGTAACTTCGAGCAACATTGACCCATTGGGTCTCAGATTTCCTATCTGTGCAACAAGAATAATAATACCTACCTCACATTAAAGGAGAGGAGGCATATAAAGTGTCTAAGGGAGTGCCAGCGTGTATGAGACTCAAAAATGTTAGTAATCGACTCTTGATGAGTTTACTGGAATGTCTTTTGCCACTGGGAGGCTTGGCCACCCCCTCCTCATTTCTCTCTACATCACCCAAAACTGCGTTTTCCAGAATCACTTGCATCCACGATTCTGGATTATATTCTCCTTCTTTTAACCACTCACATGCGATTTAGGAGGTGGACGAGAAAGAGAAGCCATTATTCCCTGGTGGCATGTGTGGGCAGAGAGCTAGAAACTGGCAGCCTACAGATCATCTTCTTCAGGGCTGAAGGCAGCTGAAGTTATTGGTGGCATGGTTGCTGTAACCTCTCTTCTTCCAGATTTCCGGAAAATCAGCTATGGCTCTCTTTTCTCCCCCAGGCTTTCAAGAGTCACATAATCCTCTAATTTCCTATATTAAAGGACTTTTTGCTCAGAATACCTAGGGTTGCTAGTATTCTCATGACTGAACTCTGACAGATTCTTCAAAGACACTATTGTGTGTCCACTGCTGGTGGACAGAGCCCCACTTACTTAACCTCTCTGTTGCATTTGATGATGTTGATATTTGGCTTCTTTCACTTGCTCCTAGCCACTGCTTAGCATGAGCTTGTGTGGGATCCTTTTTCTTCAAGCTCTTCTTAAATGTTCTTGTGCCCCTGAGTTCCATTCTTGCATCTTATTTTACTGTGTACCTTATCCCTCACCATCTCAAAAATCTGTATCTCTAGCCCAGAAAAATGTAAATGAATGCATAAATAGAGAAAAAAATTGAATGGGAAGAGAAAAAGTGTACCTTTAATATACATTGTTTTAATTGAGTGCATTTATTCTACCTACAGAAAGGAGAACACCTAAATTCTAGAACAATTTTAAACATATTCAGGATGTTCAATTTGCTGTAAGTATTTCTAGTAGTGAACAATGTGACAGAGTAGAGAAGATGTTGATTTCAATAAATTTAGAAGAAATTTAAACTTTTAGGGATCCTGGAAGAAAATGTTTTCTAACTAAACTTGCTATCCTAGAGGATTAGTAACAGATAATGACAACCAAGGATGAACAAAGTAGACTTTGGAGAAAAGTCAGGTTTATTATCCCGGAAAAATTAGTACCCTTGCCAAAAATGATCCATGATCGAGTAAGGCAGAGATTTTCAAACTGGGATCTGAGGAACTCCATGGTACCTGATGTATGCCCTAGTGTGATAGGTAGAATTCTAAGATGTCTTCCAAGATTTCTATCCCCTGATATATATGTCCTGTATAACCTCTGGGACTTTGACCATGATTGGATACCAGGTTATGTTATATGGCCCAGTCAAGTTTAAGAAAGGGAGATGGTCTAGGTGGGCCCAACCTGATCGCATTAGCCCTTTATATCTGGGTCTTATTAGTCAGAGAGCAAGCTGTCAGAGAGACACATTCTTACTAGCCTGGAAAAAAGCAAATAGCCTTGCTGTGAACTGCATATGGGGACCACATAGCAAGGACCTGCAAGTACCCTCCAGATGTTGACAGAAACCTCTAGATTACAACCAGCAAGAAAATAGGGACTTTGAACCTCCAGTTGCAAGGAATTGAATTCTCCCAACAACCTGAATGGGCTTGGCAGTAAATTCTTCAGCAGAGTACCCAGAAAGGAATGCTGTCCTACTAGTACCTTCATTACAGTCTTGTGAGACCCTGATAACTAAGACATCTAGGAACCTCTGTGTGAGCAAGGCTGGCTGAAAGGTCAGTGGTCTAGACCTCCTTTGGATACTTCAACTCTAGCAACTCTATTTCCATATTTTATATTGTACAAGATAACTTATTAAAACATTGAAACATACCTATTTGGCCAAAATCTAAAATGCTGACAACACCAAATACTGGCAAGGTTGTAGAGCAGCAAGAATTCTCCTTCACTGCTGATGGGAATGCAGTATAGTACAGCCACTTTGGAAGACAGTTTGGCAGTTTCTTATAAAACTAAACATCCTTTTACCATGCATTCTAGCAATCTTGCTCCTTGGTATTTATCCAAAGGAGTTGAAGACTTTTACCCACACAAAAATCTGCACATGGATGTTTATAGCAGCTTTATTCATATTTACCAAAATTTGGAAACAACCAAGATGTCCTTCAGAAGGTGAATGGATAAATCAACAATGGTACATCCAGACAATGGAATATTATTCAACACTGAAAGAAACGAGCTATCAAGCCATGAAAAGACACAGAGGAAACTTAAATGCATATTACTAAGTGAAAGAAGCCAATTTAAAAAGGCTACATACTGAATGATTTCAACTATAGGACATTTTGGAAAAAGCAAAGCTGTGGAGACAATAAAAAGATAAGTAGTTGCCAGGTACAGCACAGAGGATTTTTAGGGCAGTGAAAATACTCTGTACGATGTTAGATGATGGATATATGTCCTTATACACTTATTCCAACCCACAGAAAGTACAAGACCAAGAATGAATCCTAAGGTAGACTATTGATTTTGAGTGATTATGATGTGTCAGTGTAGGTTCATCCTTGGTTAAAAAAAAAAAGGTATCATTCTGGTGAGTGGTTTTGATAATGGGGAAGGCTATGCATAGTACATGATGTATATGAAAAATCTCTGTACCTTCCTCTCAATATTGTGAACTAAAACTGCTATAAAAATAAAGTTAAAAAAAAGTAAATTGTTTCATCACTCCTATATTTTGCATTCACTTTTCAAGTGAATTTAAGTATTTAAGCAGAAACAGACTGAAGCCCTGGTTCTTTTCTTAAATAAAATCCTGATCCATTTGAAGAACTTTTTCTGGGGAAGAGGGAGTATACTGGAGAAAATGATATTGAAAATAGCATGGCAGAAAGAAAAGATTCCCAGAAGTTGGAAAAAACACAAAGATCTGTTTGTCCTGCCTGCAGTCAAACTCTAGGTTCAGAACTCTTGAAGCCAGGGCTGGGAGAGGGAAGGGAAAATGGAGAGGGATGGTTAAAGTATGCAAAGTTTCAGTTATGCAAGATAAATAAGGTCTGGAGATCTACTATAGAGAATAGTGTCTGTAGCTAGCAAAATTATATTGTATACTTAAAATTTGCTAGGAAGGTAGATCTTACATTGTGTTCTTACCACAACACACAAAAATAGCAACAATAAAGGGGCTAGGGGAAATTTTGGGAGGGAATGGATATGTTTATGATCAAGATGGTGGTGATAATTTTACAGGTGTATACTTATACCCAAATTCATTGAGTTGTATACATAAAATAAGTACATTTTTTACATGTCAATAAATCAATAAAGTGGATTTAAAAATACATAAAAAAGGACCCTAGAAGCACCCAAGTATACGGCAAGCCATTGTACGTAGTATCTACATGGTGCTCCTATAGAGGTTCCCAGTCTTTCCACCAATATCTATGCTTCAAGCATGGCATCAAATACCACAGAGTGAGGACTGGGGAGACCTGCTAATGAACGTTTAAGTGGTAACAAGTACAAGCAGATAACCTATGAATAATGGGGCCCACTTACTCCAACCCACTCTCTTGTCTTGCTGCTACATATGATCATAGGGTACTGGAAGGGTAAAATTCAAGAATTATGGAGATAAAATTTGCCACCAAGTGGTGCTACAGAAGTTTTTATCTGGAAGATGATTAGAAGAAACTAATGTGGTTTTCCTTACCTACCTGTACTTTTGAACTTCAATTCATAACTAATACAATCTGTTGGGATTTGGTGTGAGATTTCACTGGAATGCAGCAGGAGTTGACAAACTACCACTTACAGTCCAACTTCAGCCCATCAGCTGTTTTTGTAAATAAAGTTTTATTAGTTTATGTATTGACTATTACTGCTTTCATGCTACAAGGGCAGAGGTAAATAGTTGCAACAGAGATTATATGGCCAGCAAAGTTGAAAGTATTTGCCCATTACAGTCTGCCCTTAGCAGAAAAAGTTCGCTAACCCTTGAACGAGATTCTGTAGTTAGAATAAATTTGAGAACTACTGAATAAAGGAAACTCAATCATTGCAAACATATAACAAAGAAACATACCCACGATTTTGGATGAATACTAGAGGGACTAAGATTTCCAAGTGTCTATTATTGGAATGTTTTGACTTTAAAACCATTTTGGCTTTATTATAATCTTAGGTATAACCACTATGTCTTCCAAATATCTTAACCTGCATTTATGCACAAGCATACTTCATACTGCCTGAAGTCTTGTAACTACTATTCATATTTAACAGTCATTATTCAGAAACTGCATGCACCATAGTCCCCTGGAGTCACTCCACAGGGCATTTAGGGCTACCGAATCTGATTTTGAAGTGCATATTTTGCTTTTAGTTGGACATGCAGATTCTGATATTGATATGGAACTAAGTCTGACAATATAGATGCTGTTAATGTTTTACTTTTCCCTCTATTAAAAAAAGCAGGCAATTCATAATAACCTTATGGTGAGTTAGAGCTTAAAAAATGACTGGATCTAGATGAAGTTAAATTAATAAATCTAAACTGAAAATTTTTATTCATTGTCTAGAAATGTCTAGATGGATGAGTAAATGGTAAAAGCTGAGTGAATCAAATGTCTAGATAATCAATGGAACTTTCCATTTTTCCTCAGGTAATTCAATATATTGCAGATCCAGGCTTTGTCTAGCAGTACAGGATAGATCAGAGGAAATCAGAGAAAACGAGTGTGTAGGAGAGATACACTTGGCCAAGGTATCTGTACATTTTATGAGTCTGATAGAGTATCTTTAGCCATAAACTTTAACAAAGCTAAGAAAAATCCCAGCTTAAAAACAGAACTCAAATCTTTGTTTAAAACAACTTGCTCAGGCCGATATCAAGGAAAGACGTCACTAGTAATTCTAATTCCTTTCTGTCTGTAATTCCTGAAGACAGCTGGATGAATGGCAGGGCAGGCTAAAACAAAAATCATTCATCATCTTTGTTGATATTGGACTTAAGCAGAGCTCAGAGAGTACCACAGAGCCATTTAGATGCATTTTCCCTGAGCAGAAATTACATCACTAAGGATTCCAGACCAAGAACACAGTGGAAGAGAAAATCATGCTGCTTCAGCTGGAGAATTTCAGAGGTAATTTAATCTCTAAGGGAAATCTCACAGTCTGAATTCACAACATCACTTAGCATATGTAGTCATGTTGTGCTGCTACTGGATCAAGAAGATTGCTTGTGCTAATTGAAAAGGAGGGAAAATACAGTGCTGAATGAGAAGATGGAGTATCTCCCCCATGTTTCCACCATTCACTTAAGTTATCCGTCTTCTTGTGTGTTGATAATCACACACAATGATTATCATCTAATGATGCCAACTGGAATTTTTTTTACTTTTTCATTGAAGTATAGTCAGTTTACAATGTGTCAATTTCTGGTGTACAGCATAATAGTTCAGTCATACATATACATACATATATTCATTTTCATATTCTTTTCCATTATAGGTTACTACAAGATACTAAATATAGTTCTCTGTGCTATACAGAAGAAAGTTGTTATCTATTTTATATATAGTAGTTAATATCTGTAAATCTCGAACTCCCAATTTATCCCTTCCTACTCCCTTTCCCCCCAGTAATCGTAAGTTTGTTTACTATATCTGTGAGTCTGTTTCTGTTTTGTAAATAAGTTCATCGGTGTCTTTTTTTTTTTCTATTTTTAGATTCCACATAGGAGTGATACCATATGGTATTTTTCTTTCTCTTTCTGGCTTACTTCACTTAGAATGACAGTCTCCAGATCTATCCATGTTGCTGCAAATGGCATTATTTTATTCTTTTTTATGGCTGAGTAGTATTCCATTGTATGTATATATGGCATAGCTTCTTTACCCAGTCTTCTGTTGATGGACATTTAGGTTGTTTTCATGTCTTGGCTATTGCAAATAGTGCTGCCATGAACATTGGGGTGCATGTATATATTCGAATTAGAGTCCCCTCTGGATATATATCTGGATATATACCCAGTAGTGAGATTGCTGGGTCATATGGTAAGTCTATTTTTAGTTTTTTGGGGAATCTATATACTGTTTTCCCTAATGGATTCACCAAACTACATTCCCACCAGCAGTGTAGGAGAGTTCCTTTTTCTCCACATTCTCTCCAGCATTTATCATTTGTGGACTTTTGAATGATGGCCATTCTGACTGGTGTGAGATGATAACTCATTGTAGTTTTGACTTGCATTTCTCTGATAATTAGCAATATTGAGCATTTTTTTCATGTGCCTGTTGGCCATTTGTATGTCTTCATCAGAGAATTGCTTATTTAGGTCTTCTGCCCATGTTTGGACTGGGCTCTTCGTTTTTTGTTATTAAGTTGTATGAGCTGTTTATATATTCTGGAATTTAAGCCTTTGTCAGTCACATCATTTGAAAATATTTTTTGCTGTTCCATAGGGTGTCATTGTGTTTTGCTGATGGTTTCCTTTGTTGTGTAAAGCTGATAAGTTTAATTAGGTCCCATTTGTTTATTTTTACTTTTATTTCTATTGCCTGGGTAGACTGTCCTAGGAGAACTTTGCTAAGATATATGTCAGAAAATGTTTTGCCTATGTTTTCTCTAGGAAGTTTATCATGTCTTGTCTTATATTTGAATCTTTAAGCCATTTTGAGTTTATTTTTGTGTATGGAGTGAGGGAGTATTCTAACTTCATTGATTTACATGCAGCTGTCCAGTTTTCCCAAAACCACTTGCTGAAGAGACTCTCTTTTCTCCATTGTATATTCTTGCCTCCTTTGTTGAAGATTAATTGACCACAGGTCTGTGGGTTTATTTTTGGGCTCTCTATTCTGTTCCATTGATCTATATGTCTGTTTGTCCCAGTACCACACTGTTTTGATCATTGTAGCTGCATAGTATTGTCCAAAGCCTGGGAGGGTTATTCCTCCAGCTTCAGTCTTTTTCTTCAGCATTGCTTTGGCAATTCTGGCAATTTTGGCAATTTTGGTAATTCCATATAAAATTTAGGATTGTTTGTTCTAGTTCTGTGAAAATGGAATTTAATCAAAGTTACCAATATCATGTTTTGAAATCTGAGAAAATATAACAGAAAAATTTATTTAACATCAAACAAATTCCCTAGTTAAATGAGGAACTGTTTAGGACATATTGCAATAGAATAACTGTATTTCATATTAATTTAGTTTGGGAAAATGATATCAAAGGAGACAACAGACAGTTAAAGGACATTTCAAAACAATTATCTGACATATGCTCTAAATTAGTATAGAGTAGCAATGTCCAATATGTATGTATGTCCTCATGTGCAATTCTAAATTTTCTAGAAACCACATTAAAAAAGGTAACATAAAATGAGTAAAATTATTTAGTAATATGTTTTATTTTATCTAACTCAATATATCCAAAAGTGTCATGTAAAGCATGTAATCAATATAAAAATGAGATATTTTACCTTTTTTCATAATTTGTCTTCAAAATACTGTGTATACTTTACATTTATGGCACACCTCAATATGAACTGCCCATGTTAACAAGTGTTGACTAGCTATATGTCACTAGTGGCTACTGTATTGACCGCAAAGGGCTAGACTGTTTTACAAGCTATGTGCAATGGAACATCTCCCTTAACATTCGTAATTCTATAGGCCTCTTTGGTCAGCACTTAGCTGTGATATTGGCTGGAGCATGTCTACAAGGTATGTGAGAAGTGGTTTAACATAGCACTTTTTTGCAGTGAACTACTAAATAGATGATTTGAACATAAGTTTTTTTTTGTTTGCTTTTTGTTTATTTGTGTGTGTGATCAACACTTTAACTATTTCCTGACGCAGTGACAAAAGACTTTTAAAGAGGTTATTTATTTTCTTCCTTGCTTAGTTGAGCTAAGGCTGACTGTCCTGCTTACTGATAGCTGTAATGACAAGGGCTGTAACTTACTAGGAATTCTTGTTATTATTGTTTTAAATTTGGTGATGACACAAGGCCTGTTGGGAGTCACTGACTCCAGAAGGTAGAGACCCTGGGTATATCTTCCCCCTGCCCTTTCCTGTTTTCTGAGGTTAGCTGTTGATATCAGTATACTGAGTACCTGAGTCCAAGGCATTTTATGTTTGACCAGAGGTGCCTTGAGTCTGGGTAAGTCTTAAAAAAAGCATATCATCAGAAACACAGAGTTAGGGATCAGGCAAATTATTGGCAGTTTTAAGAGTCTAAGCCTACATATGAATGAGGGTGCATTTTGTAATCCGGCAGGCTGAGACATGAATTGCAACAGAATTTCACTAGATTATTGAGTCAACACAGACATTAGGCTGCTGACAATCAGAATTTGGGACCTGGAAATAGTTGGATTTGAGAATTGTCTGGGGACTGAGAGATCACAGTCCCAGTGCACCTCATTACACAAGACAGAAACCTGGATGTCACCTTTAGCTCTTCCTTCTATTTCCCCCACATGTGCAAGTCACCCCTACTCCCAGGCCTATGGAATCTTTCCCCAGAATAGCTTTCATCGACCTCTTTCTCTGATCTCTTGTGGTGCCTACTTTAATTTGGTCACTCATGATGTTTCTAGGATAAATATTATTTTTCTTTGCCCGAAGACCAATGAATAGGAGTCTGTATCTTCCCTCATAACTCTTAATAGAAATATACTGGATCTGAATTTTAGGGATGAGTTTACTCAATGTTTTCATGTTGCTATGGAAAAGATGGCTAAATCTGAGCTATACTGGAATAGTCATGTGAATTACTGATTAAATGAATACACAGAATGACTAGTTAATGTAACTGATATAGAATGTGGTATAGTTTATATTGCCTAACCGTAGTCTCTGTCTATAGTATTGAGCAGAAGGGAAAACTATTTTACTGGAAAAGGAAAATGTATAGGTTCATGCATTTTAGCGAGATCTTGTGGACAGGAGAGAGGTATAATCATGATGTTGAGTATGACTGAATATGTTTTGTATGTTAGTAAAAACATATACCGTCAGTTGAATTAGATAACTAGGACTTTATTAATAAAAACACATCTTTGTCATCAAGGTGTAAAGATGTAGGCAAAAGAAGGAAGAAGAGACTTTATACTTCCATATGTATGTGACCGTAGAAGTAAATTAACAAGGAACAAAATTGGAAACTAAATGGAAAAGAGGTTTTGATAATGATAAACTGTGCATGTGCCACCCTAGGTTGCCGTAGTTACTACAGCCCCTTTATGCTCATGACATGATAATGAACAAAGCTGTGAGCCACATGTATTCCTCATAAGCTTTCATCAAGGGGAAGGATTTGGCTGACATTGGAGTGAGATTTGGTTTTGTTGCTCTTCCTGCTAAAGTCTCCATCGTCTAACTTCTAGCCACAGCTCTTCATGGAGGGGACCCTAGACTACAACACAGTAGAACTCCTGCTTATCATTATTATGATCAGTTGGATGGTCTTGCTTCTATTTTTGTTTGTCTACTGCCTAAAATTGTGTTATGACCTCTTGTTCTCATAGAAGATCAAGCCCTCCCATCTTTCACTAAAAAGAATGGGACCACGTTGGAAACTACCAAATATAGACAATATTGGATGGAATTTTTCCATGGGACAAAGCACATAGGTCAGTATCAACTTGGGTTATTAATGAGCTAAGTAAGTATTATGTTTCTCAGAGGTTACCAGGAGGTGATGCTCAGATGGGTAGAGTAGGATTATCTTTATGAAAGAAATAAAGAAACAGATTTTACTGCTGGGCTCTGTTTGGATTATATGGGAAGATAGGCATCTGAAGAAGAAAATTAACTGGGTGCAGAGCTGGAGGAAGCGTCAGGTAATTGAAGATTTGAATTTAAAGTCACATGGAAAACTTAAGATATCTAGAAGTAAAACCTGACCCTTTTACAAGTAAATACACCATCAAGGGAAAGTGGAGAAAATTAAGAGGATTTTTAGTGCGCCACGGACTTTCAAGTCTAAATGGCAAATTCTGGCAATATTTTGAAGTTGTAACATCAGGTACCAAAAGAAAAAAGATGCTGAGGCCAAGTCTTTTCAAGACGGGAGTGATAATGGGGAGGAGAGTTTTTTATTGACTATCCCAAGAAAAACAGTTAAAGAGAGGAAGAAGATTAAGAGTAAATATTAGAAAACAATGAATAAATTTAGGCCCTGTATTGGTCATAGGTTTTCTTTCTTTAATTTGAGAAACAGTTTTTAAAATGTATTTAATCTTCCCTTGCAGGAAAACAACGGTGGAATCTAAATAAAAAGAACTGACCATGAAACAATAACTTGGACCAATTTACTGAGTGATAATTGGTTTTCAAAGTGTGTTTAGAAATTTCAGATTTTCAAAAATAATTACCAACTTGGAAAGTGCCATTTCAACCAACAATTAAAACTACTTAATTAGGAAAATACAATTTCTATTGAAACTATTTTAAGAAACTGGTTCAAAACATTGTTTTTGTAACATATTAGAATGTCCTGCCCAGTTAAATACTTGGATCCTGTGTCAGAAGAGTTAAAAGGCTATGCATGCTGTCAGTTTGAGGAGCCACTTAGTATATATACTAAGACAGAATGGGATGAGGATAATTAATTGCAGTGTTATTATAAATTAGCTTGTCATCTAATTCACTAATCTTTGTACTCAATTTATATGTAAAGACTTGACCATGTTAGAAATAATATATTTCTGAATCCTAACCTATATTTCCAATTGCTTCCTTGATATCTTCATTTGAAAATCTGATAATAACTTGAGCTTAATATTTACCAAACCAATTTCTTTATATTACACTCCATGTAAATTACTCCTATAGTCTTTCCCATCTTAATTAATGACATCTTCAGTCTTCAGGTCAAATTATCATTCTTGACCTCTTTCTCATACCCCATAGATTGTCCATCAGCCAATCTTATCGGCTCTATCCCTGAAATATGTTCCAGATTTGACTACTTCTAACTATTCCCACTGCCGTTAACTTGGTCTAAGCCACCACCGTCTCTCCGTGGGTTATTGGAGTAATCTCTTAAATGGTCTCCCTGACTATGTCCTTGCCTCAGTTTATTCTAGTCTCAATATAAGATATCAATCAGATAATGTCACTACTCTATTTAAAAACCTCCCATGACTCTTCAGCTCATTCAGAGTACAAGCCAAAATCTCCACTATGACCTAAAAGGCTCTGAACCATCCGGTCCCCTTCCCTCCCTTACCTCTCTGATTTCGTCTTCTACAACAGTCTTGCTTCTCTTCATTTCAGCCATACTGATCTCCTAGCTATATTCTATTTCTGATATTTGTTTCAGTATTTTAAAAACTATTTTCATTATTCTGACTTAAATGTTACATTTCTTTTTTAACTTCTTTAGCTAATGCACTTTTTTTTTTTAAAGAGCTGTTTTATCTACATCTAACAGGTTCTGTTATTTTGTATTTGGTCTTTTAAATATTTCTACTTTTGCATGTTTTCTCATTTCCATCATAATTTGTTTTTGACATGAATGTTTTTAAATTTCCAAGTGTATGTTTTAATGTCATCTTTTTACAACATCTCTAATTGGGATGCATCAAGGTCAAAAAAAATCAGTTTGGGATGTCACTAAATACTTTGAAACTTGTTGATGGGGTTGATAGCCTAATATGAGGTTAACCTTTATAAATGCTTCACATATGCTTGAAAAGAATGAATTTTCTAATTTGGGAGTACAGAAGTAAGCTTGTAAATTTTGTTGTTCAAATCATTATCAGTCCATTTGTACTTACTGTGATCACTAATATATTTGGATTTATTATTTTATTTTCTAACTTACTTGAATTTCTATCTTATCATCTTAGAATTTTTCCTTGATTGTTTTCCTTTCTTTCTAGCCTTTATTCGAAGTGGTGTTCTGTTTCTCTCATGTCACTTCTTCTCCCTATCTACTGGTTCTGAATATATATAATATATTTCTATAAATTTTTACACTAGTAATTTTAAAGTGCCCGACTTAACTTGAGCTCTAAAGTTAGTCATTCTTCTCAACAATACATTATAAGGACTTTAAATGCTTTAACTCTTCATCATCCATCTTGGCTTGTTGGGATAAAAGAATAATAGACTCTGAGACATAGTAAGTTTTAAGCTGAGATAACTGCTGGACAAGGCATAGAAAATCTGATCTAACATGAAGAGTCAGGCTATGGGACAGGGGCTTCAGATTAACTGTCAAAGGGTATCTCCAAGATAGTTAAAGCACTGGGGTTTACATCTAGGCATGAAGAAGGGGAAGCAGCCTTTGTGAAGATTGTCTCCAGAACAAAGGCAATGGTGGAGTTTAGAAAGGTGGACAAACTCTAATGGTCCTGGAAACTCATGGGGAAGTAGCTCAGCTGGATCTAAAACTTGGCACTTGGTTGATGTCAGCATTCCTGGCTGCAAGGCTCTTGCCAGGGCAACAGTATGAAGACTTTGTTCTTTGGCTTGTGTATTATCCTGCATTATTCCTGGGCCTGCAGACCCCTGATGTATTTCTTGTTGCTTAGAGAAAGTTGGTGTTCCCTAGCTTCTCTTTGACCAACCTACAATTATGTTACATGATGGGGTTATTGTCTCTCAGACGCATGTCCAGCCTGCTATCCAAAGAAGGCCCCTGTCTTCTGCACAATAAAGGGAACAATCAACAAGGTGAAAAGCCAACCTGCTAATGAGAGAAAATATTTGCAAATCATATATCTGATGAGGGGCTAATATCCGAAATACTTAAAGAACTTCCATAATTCAATAGCAAAAAAAAAAAAAATCCAGTCTGATTAAAAAATGGGCAGAACAGTTGAATAGACATTTTTCCAAAGAAGACATACAAATGGCCAATAGGTACATGAATAGATTCTGAACATCACTAATCATCAGGGAAATGCAAATCAAAACCACAATGAGATGTCACCTCACACCTGCTAGAAATGCCTGCCATCAAAAAGATAAGAAATAACAAGTGTTGGCAAAGATATGGAGAAAAGGGAACCTTTGTGAACTGTTGGTGGGAATGTAAATTGATACAACCCCTATAGAAAACAGTATGGAGTTTCCTCAGAAATTAAAAATAGGACTACAGTATGACAGCAATTCCACTCCTGGGTACTTATCTGAAGGAAATGAAAACACCAACTTGAAAAGGTATATGCACCCCCTGTTTGTTGCAGCATTTTTCACAATAGCCAAGATATGCAAACAACCTAAGTGTCCATCAATAGATGAATGGGGATATAATATATATAATATATATTATTTATTTATTATTAGTTATTGTTGTTAATATCTTTTGGTGCCTAATTAATAAAATTTATAATAGGTATGGATGGATGTATAGGAAAAACATAGTATATATTGAGTTTGGAGCTATCCACAGTTTCAGGCATGCACTGGGGGTCTTGGAACATACCCCTGTGGATAAGGAGGGGACTGGTGTTTTAGAAACCAAGATCTGGAAGCTAGGTGTGCTCATTAATACTGGAGTAGTCTTGGTTCTAAGCAAGAGACAGACCTAGGTAATGTATGTGTGTATATTAACTTGTATGTATACACATATCTGTAATTCTTGTGTTTCTGTATCTATCCATCTTGTGTGATACACACATATATTTTATATATATATATATATATATGTATATATAGCCAAACATGAGTTCATACTGATGTCTTTAATTCTAATACATCAGTGTTCATTCTAGTCTTGTTTATTAGTAACTTCCCTCCCTAATGGTGAAAAATATGCCACTATCCACCATCCATTTATTTATTTGTTCAACCACAGTCTACATGTAAAGCAGTTTGGGGGCTGTTAAACTGTACTCACATGAGAAACAGCTGTACCAGTTAAAATACAGGGTTTATGCACACTTCCATGTGTCTTGAGCTCTGCAATTTCCAGTCAAATCATCATTTTCATAATATACTTAAGTCAGCTACCTTTCCTCTGCACATCCTTCAGTGTGGTTATGTCATAAATTTGTAACCCAGTTCACTGGTCACAGTCTGTATGTCATCCTAGGGTTGACCCCCAGACATCCTTGCTTCTTGTTTGACTGTTTGATTGGTTTGCATGCATTAAAGTTCCATCCTTGCAATATATGATTCTGTGAGATTCAATACATGTGTAGTGTCATGAATCCACACCCCGGTGCTTTATAGGACAGTTTTGGTTTTGTTTTTTTTTTTACCATAAACATTCCCCTGTGAATCACTTTGGAGACCACCACTTCCCTGTCCTCCAACCCCTGGCAACCACTAATTTGTTTTCAATCACTATAGTTTTGTTCTTTCCACAATGTCACATGAGTGAAATCATGAAATACGTAGCTTTTTGGGTTTGGTTTCTTTCACTTAGCAAAATGCATTTAGGATTTATTCATGCTGTTATGTGAATCAACAGCATATTCCTTTTTATTACTGAATAGTGTACTATTGACGGCTACATCACGGTTTGTTTATCCATCTTGTGTTGATGGGCAGCTTGGTTGCTTTTAGTTTTTAGCTATTATGAATAAACTTACAGTAAAAAATTCTCATACCAGTTTATGTGTGGACATAAGTTTTCAAATCACTTGGATAGATAACCTAGGAGAATGATTGCTGGGTCATATCATCAGTTTATATTTAATTTTCAAAGAAACTGATAAAGTGCCTTCCAACATTGTTATACCATTTCCCATTCTCACCATAAATGAAGGAGGTGGAAGTTTAGGTCATTGATTTGATGACTTTTCTTTTCTAAAATACATATTTAATGCTATAAATTACTTCCAAGCAATGCTTTGATTATAATACACACACATTTACATCCTTTTTAAAATATTTTCTAATTTGCCTTTGAATTGATCTTTCACCCATGTGTTATTTAGAAGTTTATTATTAAATTTACAAATATTTGGGTATTTTCCAAGTATCTTTATAGAGAGAACAATGCTGAGAAAGAGAAATGCTGAAGTCTCCAAGTATAATGATGGATTTGTTCATTCTTTCATGTCTATAAGTATTTGCTTTATGTATTTTGAAGCTCAGTTATTAGGTGCATACTTCTTCAAGATTACGTTTTATTGAAACATTGACCTCATTACAGTTATGTAATGTCCTTCTTTATCCATGCTAAGACTTTTCTCTGAAGTCTGTTTTTCTGATTATCAATATAGTAAATTCATTCTTTTTTATTATTATTTACATGATATATATTTTCCTTCCTCTTACTTTTAATGTATGTATTTATATTTTAAATGAGCTTTTTAATGGATAGCATATAGTCAGTTTTAATCTTAAAAAATCTCTATTTATTTAGTGTACATGAACTTGCATTTAATGTAATTATAAATACTGTTGGATTTATATCTATTCTTTTATTGTTTGTTTTCTTTTTGTTTGCTATGTTTTCTATTTTTTGTTTCTCTTTTTCCTGTCTTCTTTTGGATTAATGTACTTTTTAAAAAGTGTGCTTTAATTTTTGAAATAATTTTAGATTTACGGATAACCTAAGGAGACAGTACTGACTTGACTTTTTTCCCTTGTGGTTTGATGACTTTCTTTGGTGTTATGCTTGGATTCCTTTCTCATTATCTTTGGTGTGTCTATTCATAGTTTTTCTTCTTTTTTTTTCTTCAGATTCATTGAGGTTATGATTGATGAATGGAAAATTGTGTATATTTAACATGTACAGTGTGGTATTGTGATATCAATATATCTGTGTGATGATTACCACAATGAAGCTAATTAACATACCAGTCACCTCACACAGTTATCATCTTGTGTGTGTGTGTGTGTGTATGTGTGTGTGTGTGTGTGTGTAACGTCTCAAAGTCAAAGGTTGGGTTTGAGTTTGGCTTAGCTTGTTTTTCATATTAATAAAAATCAATAATGCCTATATATTTAAGTGAGAATGTTTAGGGATACTTTTTAAAGACACCCAGTTTTCAAGTTCCTAATCACTCAAGGATAATTTTTTTTCTTTCATAGGTTTTTGCTTGGTAGTTACTTGAGGCTGACATGTAACAGCCTATATATACAAAACAGTCTATTTTATAGAGTTGATAACAAGTTAAGTCGGAGTGCATTCTAAACTGCATTTTTGCCCCCACCCCATGTTTTCTTATTGATGTTATATGCTACATTTTATTTCGTGAATTCCTTAACTAATTATTGTAGTTATAGCTATTTTTACTATTGTGTCTTTTAACCATCATACCAGCTTTATAAGTGGTTAATCCACTTTCTTTACTAAATATGTGACTTTACCAGTGAGATTTTTATTTTTATACGTTTTCTTGTTACTAATTGGTGTCCTCTTTTTTCAGCTTAAAGGAGTCCCTTCAACATTTCTTGTAGGGCTGCTTTGGTTGTGATGAACTTCTTTAGCTTTGCTTGTCTGGAAAACTCTTTTTTATCTTTTCTTCCATTCTGAATGATAACCCTGTCAGGTAGAGTATTCGCTGAAAGTTTTTTTCCCCCTTTTGACACTTTGAATGTATCAAGTCACTCCCTTCTGGCTTGCAAAGTTTCTGCTGAGAGATAGCAAGTTGGTTTCTCTTGCTGCTTTTAAGATTCTCTCTTTATTTTTTGGTCTTGACATTTTAATTATAATGTGTCTTGGTGTGGGTCTCTGGGCTCATCTTGTTTGAAACTCTCTGGGTCTCCTGGATCTGGATTTCTGTTTCCTTTCCCAGGTAAGGATAGTTTTCAGACATTATTTCTTTAAATAAGTTTTCTGCCTCTTTTAATCTCTCTTCTTCTTGGATCCCCTGTGATGTGAATGTTATTCCACTTGATGTTGTTCTGTAAGTCCCTCAAATGATCTTCACTTAAAAATTTTTTTGGCTGCTTTGTCTGTGTGAGTTCCAGTGCCCTGTCTTTTGGATCGCTGATTCTTCTGTTTCATTTAGTCTGCTACAGAACCCCTCTAGTGTATTTTTCAGTTCAGTTATTATATTCTCCAGCTATATGACTTCTGTTTGGTACTTTCTTATATTAGCTATCTGTTTGTTGACATTTTCTCTGTGTTCATCCATTCTTCTCCCAAGTTCAGTGAGCGCCATTATTTTGAACTCTTTATCAAGTTATTTACTTGCCTTTGTTTCTTTAAGTGTTTTCCTGGGGGTTTTGCTTGCTATTTCTTTTGGAATATAGTCCTGTTCTCTCATTCCTGCTTGGTTCTCTGTTTGTTTCCACGCGTTGGGTGAAAGAGTGAAGGAAGCACAGGTGGGTGGGGTGTTCACCTGCTGCCGCTGGCGGGTCTACAGCAGGGATTTGGGGGGACAGGTGCTAGCAGGTTAGAGTGAGAGAGCAAAAATGACACCTGTCATCAGCAAGTGCCAGCAAGGTAAGAAGAGAACT
Organism: Camelus ferus; assembly: GCF_009834535.1. Classification (NCBI taxonomy): domain Eukaryota; kingdom Metazoa; phylum Chordata; class Mammalia; order Artiodactyla; family Camelidae; genus Camelus; species Camelus ferus. Next base: position 81,709,027 of record NC_045732.1, on the reverse strand, counting down.
TTAAAAGGGTGACCGTCAGTGCCTTCATCCTCTGGCAGACATTTTAAGGTGAGTACATGAACATCCTTCACAGATGGTCTAGGTTCTTTTCAAACTACTGCTTTTGTGGGTCCTGGGGTGAGTGAGTCTGCATGTGATCCCTTTAAGAGAAGAATGTACATTCTCTACAGCCCTATAGTTCTCCCAGACTTAAGCCTCATTGCTTTTCTAAGCCAAATGTTTTGACGACTTGTTTCCTTGGTGCAGGTCCCAAGGGTCAGAGTGCCTGATGTGAGGTACAGACTTCTCACTCCTCAGGGAGAAATTCTGTATTCATGAGATCCCTCGTGATTGCAGGTCACCGCACTGGGGCGGCGGGGGTGGGTGGTTGGTGAGACCGTGACCCTGCTTCTCCTACTTGTCATGATGTTGCCTTTTTATTCTTTTTTGTGGAGTAGGTGTTTAGCTAGTTCTGTTTCTTTTCAGAGGGAATTGTTCCATATGTAGCTATAGATTTGTTGTGCCCATGGGAGGAGCTTAGTTCATGATCTTCTTACTCTGCCGTATTTAACTGCCTTCTAACCAACGTATTTTAATCTGTCTGAAATGTTGGTTATTTGCACTAAAACTAAATTGCTATAAATTTCTGTTTGACAACTTTCTGAAATATTTGTCTTATTTGAAAAAATCTTGGGCTATATTGAAAATATCTATGACTTATTTATGATGATATTTGGGGAGTTGTTTCTAAATATAATGTGAATAAGAGAATTTAAGTAGAATGCACTGCATTCCAACTCAAGGTGTGTCTTTTATGAGTTGGTTCTTAGTAGTCATGACTTGAATATACAAATAACTTTATTTGTGGTTCCTGGTCTGGAGTTATAAAATGAAACTATTTCTCTGGTGATTCTTTTTATTAACTTAACTGAATTTTTGACATTCTAAACTAGTTTTGTGGTGTTAGGGTGGCTTAACATTAGGTAATGTATATATGTATAATCAAATAACTTCTAAAATTATGGTGATTCAGGTGTCATCCAATTCAGACAAAGGAATTGCTTAGTGGCATCACTAAAAATACAATTTCAGTTAAAATCTCAGTGAAATAATATAGACTCTCTTGAATACTAGGTACCTTAAATCTCTTATTTTGCTGGAGTTCTTCTCTGAATGTAGGAGGTCACAGGTACTTGCAATATGTTTATTTTTTAGATGGTTGATGCTGTGTTAAGATGATACTGACAGGGAGGATTTTTTGGGCCAGTACCATTTAAGCCAGTTCCAATTTCAAAGTGTTAATTGAATTCTGAATATGGCATATTAAAATAGTTAAGTTGAAAAGATAAAAAGCAGATATGTGCATATTTTAAAAGGAGACTTTAAAATTAATTGAAAGTGCTCATATTAGAAGAAAGAACTTAAGTAAAGTTAGGTTAGAACTCAGTGTATCATCACTTGGCTCTGTAATCAGTAAAATTATACAAGCTGTCTTGATCTCTTTTTCTATAGTCTACAAAACAAAACTAATATACATTTTAGCAAATTAAAATCATTTAAATATAAGCAGGAGAATACCCAAGAAGTGAAGGGCATGGGAAAATATAGAAACAGGCCTCTTTTTATAGGGAAATAAATTGTGAAAGACACATGTAATTGATAATGGGAAAATAATGGGTCATATTTCCCCGAAGGGAAACGTGCTGAAATAGGAAATTTTATTAAGTAAAAGTTTATACACTCTATTTGGTTATACATTATATAAAATAAACGAGAAGTATCCTCATACATTTTTATATTTGAAAATCCTTTGTGAATTAAAATCCTGGAAATAAGTGTACTGACTTAGTGGGATTAGATAAACGTAAAGACTCAATCTTCGTCAGCAAGATTCACAAAGATACAGGCAACATAAGCAGGAAGAGATTGTATAGATTTTGCATTTTGGGAACCCGAAAAATGAGCTGAAAAGCCTAGTGGCCAAATCAGTAGGAACATGACTAAGTGAAACACATTCTTAGGCTATTTCTGCCATGCCTGCTGTTTGCCTCTTCTGTCATGTGAACGTGAGCTCTGTTACCCTGCTTCTTTCATCTCTTGGCATCCTAAGGAGGAGGCAACCCTGAGACGGGAAATGGAAGAAGTCATTCTTTAGAGAGGCTTTTGCAAAAAGGTTTGGGTGTCTAAGCTTGCTGCTACGATAGCTCTCTAAACTTTTGCTCCTATAGAAGGGGCCGAGCCCGCTCAGAAGAGGTACATTATGGGGTTTAACAAGTACCCCGGTTGCATGTTGACTTAATTCATATGCTACATGAAACTGAGGAGAGAAATTATCTTAATTAGCATAGTCTGTGACCAAATGCTCACAATTCCCCAGTACCTAACCACTGACTTGACCAAACTTTAGTCAGCCTTTCCTCTTCCATACAAGTCCCTGAGCTTTGGTTCTCCTTTGTTTAAGTAAGCAGAAAGATGCAGATGTTCTTCTTTATGACTCATCCTATGAACTGGCTGACTGCAAACAAATTTTTTTTTGTTGTGGAAGTCCTGGATTTTTCTGCCTTCTCACCCCAATTGCTTACCTCTCTCCTCCAGAAAGTTCTGGCTAGTTCTCTTAGCCCTTCCTGTTTAAAAAAAAAGCCTTCTACTGTTTGATTTTGAGACACTTGTAGATCCTGGGGTCAGCATGTTCTCCTTAGTGCAATAGTCTTTTTGAACAGTCTTTCCTTACTAAAGTACAGATTTGTTGCTATTTGAGAGCTCTACAAATGATCTCTAAATTTCAAAGTTTAATTTTCCCTCACACATCACAGACCAATGATCTATTTCATGCACACTTTCAAGGATGTAGGTTCTTTCAGTCTGTTAGTCCCATGGTTTTTTAGGGCTTTGGAGTCCTTCAGTGGATCATTTGTATTTGGTCAGGGGACAAGGGAAGAGAGTGTGAAGGATTACAAATGAGGTTTTACAGCTTAAGCCTACAAGTGACACGCGTCGTGTTTACCCACATTCCATTGGCCAAAACTCAACCACCAGCCTGCAAGAGCCCTAAAAAATGTAGTATAGAAGCAGTCTCAGGTAGAAAGACGCATGTCTCTGTCAGAACTAAAAATGACTTTAATAGTCTGGAATGATGAATGAAATAAGAAATAAATAATAATAGAAAATTTAACAACAATATTAGAGTTCTAAAATCCGATTACAAAAAATATCAGATTCAAAGACAGTTACAATATGGAGGGTTTTATTTGGTGCAAGAACATGATAAAATGACTTAGGCCAATGGCTTGTGGCGTGGCTATGATGTCAACATATGCCTAAGGGAAGGAATAATGACCCAAATACTATTGTCCTTTCCTCTACCCCAGAAAAGTGAAAAGCTAACAATGACAAGGGAATAGCAAGTTTATTTTAGTAGCAAGCAGCGAAAACATATCTGAGTGTTTTAGCAAAATGTTAAGTACACTTAAAGAGTACTGTTTTGTCTTATAGTTTCAATGGAAGATTTTAATAACCAAGACTCAGAAAGGGCTGGAATCATAGTAGATCTGGAACTTCAACAGCAGAAAATTGTGAATCTTCTCCCTAACATTCTGACACTGACATGATTTGGCTCTGAAGACTCCCAGTCTTTGTTTCAATGTTTTTAAATGCTCCATAGAGATTTGGTCTATGGCTCAGTCAGTTATGGTTACAGATTAAAAGTTCATTTAGTCATTAGTACTGGTTTCCTCCTTGTATTGAGGTTTTTCTGAGGGAAAGGAGGAATGCTATGAATCAGTTGTTTACCCAAAGAAGAGTGTGCTTCAGGTTGGAAGTAAAATAACAAGATTTAGGTAAAGCCCAAGACAACTGGGAGATGGTAAGACATAAGTTCAGCCACACTCACTGGGTCTTCATTTATCCCAATGCCCTGTGCTGGGAGTAAATGAAGCAAAGATGAGTTAGACACACAAAAGCTTATAAAGCTTATCTGTCCTTCTTCTGAATTTCCAGATTCCTGTGCTACAGCCAGAAGGCAGAGTTTCAGAGTTCCTGCCTTTAATGATCATCAAATCTAAGCCCACTAGTATCTGTAGTTCAAGTAGAGAAACTTGTGTACCATGAAAAGTGGACAAACAAAACTGTGGCGATTTATACAAAAGAGGACTAAGAGAAGAAAACATGAATGAAGCAATACTGCTGAGTCTTGACAGATGGTGTACAGAAACTGCAGACTGTTTATCATAATTTATTTTTGTTTTCCTCCTAGGTACATAGCTGAACTACATTTCCCAGCCACACTTGCAGTTAGGTATGGCCATATGACAGAGTTATAGCCAATGTAACATTAGGGAAAATAATGTCCTGGACCATAAAAAATTTTTACATGAGTTCTTCCTTGTTCTTTTCCTTGTCCAGCAAACTTACAACAACCACCCAGATTCACATTGAAGCTACGCATTGAATTTGGCAGAGTGGGTCTGTTAATGACTGTGGAGCAGTCTCTCTCAACAACCCAAAACCACCCTGGACAGTTAAATGAATGAAAAATGAACCTTTAATATGTTAACTTGTGGGTTCTTTTTTCACATGTTCTGATTTACTTAACACACACTACTGTACTCTAATGTAGAAATTTGTATCAGAAGAGAGGGTCTACTGTAGCTATATATATATATGTGTGTGTGTGTGTGTATATGTGTGTGTGTGTATATATGTGTGTGTGTGTGTGTATATATATATATATATATATATATATATATATATATATATATATATATATATATAATGCATTGGCTTCATGGATAGGAAAAGATGTACCAGGCTAGGAAAGTGGACTTCCATGTTATGCACAGTCAAAAAATTTGGCAAAACTATCTTTTTCAATGCTTTATAAGTTAAAACAAAGCTATATAAGCCTATATATCTAGGGGAAGTGATCATCAAGAGAAAGAGTGCTAGTGTCAGTGCATTACTCTTCGTTAACAAGTGCTCGCTACATTTAGCAAGAAGAAGCCCATGTACTGAGTGATCTTATAGAACAGAGCTGTGAACCAATCTGTTCCACTCATGCCAGACTGATATGTAAGAAGGAAAAACCTCTCCTCTCATGTAAACTGCTGTATTTGAGTCTGTTGGTTACATCAGCATAGCCTTTACTTTAACTAATGTTGGGGCAGGGGAAGCGTGAACAAATCCACAGAAGTAACTTAGGTATGCCAAAGAATGTCAAGGTAGTTTGTTTGTCTAGATCACTGGTTGGCAAACTATAGCTTGTGAACCAAATTCAGCCTGCTGGCTTTTTTTTTTCTCCAGTAAAGTGTGATTAGAACACAGCCATTCATTCACTAATGTATTGTTTATTGTATAGATATTATCTGCTGTATTATTTATAACATATGGAGTAGTTGCAACAGAGACCATATGGTCTGCAAAGAAAACCTATTTACTATCTGGCCCTTTACAGAAACAGATTGCAGACCCCTGCTCTAGACTGTGTATTATAAATAATGGAGGGGATAGGGAAATAATGACTAAGAATGTCTGCTAAAGTTAATGTTAAAGGTCTTACAAGTCAGAATGAATGGGGCAGTGGGTAACTATTACAAATATTTGGAAAGGTGAATGATGTTCTTAAGCATTTCTAGAAATCATTTTGTAAGATGACACTGACAAACTACAGTGGTCAAAGGCTAACATGGATGCAGGTAAAATGTCTGAAACCAGATTACAAGTGGGAATGGTTGGAGAATCTATAAATATTTAGCCTATAGAAGAGAAGATCTAAGGTATACAATATGTAAGTATCCGAATATTTAAAAGCCTGCCTGGAAGGAAAAAATTCCAATATATTTGCAAATATCCAATTCACTATCTCATCGGAAGGCAGTGCTCCTTTAATACAGATGCTTGAGCAGAGCTAAATTGAAATTCTTTAGGAGGTCAAATCTGATAAGTACAAATATACCCTGAAAAAGTCTAGCACAAAATCATGCTATCTATTTTTCATGTTGAAATCCCATGTTACATTTTCCCATGTATCCACTGCAATCTGACTTTCATCATCACCACTGCCACTCCTCTGAATTTGATTTTGCCAAGGTTACCACTAGCATTTTTGTTGAAAAATTCAATGAATACTTTTCACACATTTACACTATTCATGACCTGCTTTAAAAATATTCCTGTCACTTTGATTTTGTAACACTAACCTTGCTGTTTTGTTTTGTTTTGTTTTCTGTCTCTACAAATTTTGTGTTAGTTTCCTTCAAAGCTCTTATTTTGTTGGCTTTCAATTACATATTAGTTTACTCAAAGTTATGCCATGAACGCTCTCTTGATACTACCCCATCTATACTGGCTGCATATTCTAAATGTAGATGCTAAAGCCATATCACATCATGTTTTCAAAGTCTTTTTTTAAAGAATTTATGAGATTTTAGGATTAAGTTTTAAGAAAAGTTCATCTCTCTCAATGAGTTTATTCGTTTACAATTGAGTGCCCAATTGGCTCTATCCTTGGTGCTGGAGATTCAACAGTGGATAAAAAAAGATACATGAGTATCTGGCTCTTGTGAAATTTTCATTCTAGTTGGAGGGGAAGAGAAATAAACACATATTTTTTTAAAGTGAAATATGAAAACTTCAGAGAGTGCTAGGAAGAAAATTGACTGTGGTAATTAATCAGGGATTAGCTGGGGAAATGATTAATTTAGATAGGATAGTCAATTATGATTTCTTTGAGACTGCAATAATGAGAAGCTAAGACTTATGACCTGAATAATAAAAAAGAGCTAGTTATATGAATATCTGGGTGAATAGTATTGCCAGTGGATTGAATAGTGAATCTAAAGACCTGAAGATGGGAATAAGTGTGGCATATTGAAAGAACAGAGAGATTAAAATGTAGTTAACACTGGGGAAAGTAATAGTTGAGATTAGAAAAAAAATGGGGGCTGGAGGATGTTGTGCCTTGTAGGCTACATGTGAAGTCTGAATTATCGGTAAGTGCAATGGAAAGCCATTGGGAGTTTCTAACATGGTTGTGACATGATATCACATTACTTACATTTTTCTATTTGGTAAATGATGAAAATTACATGACTTTTTACTTTGCTGCAAGGAAATTTAGATTCATAGTAAATTATTGACCACAGGATTAATTTATGACTTCAAGCATATTTATTATCTCATTCTTTTTTATTTCAGTTATGACTTTTGTTTACATGTAGCTTCTATTGTATAATGCCACAAAATATTTTTGAAGAACTGCTAATATGAATCACATAATACATTCTGATTTGGCATAAGAGCATTGAATTTGGATTTGGTAAACTGCATGGTATGCTGGTTCTAACACTAAATTATTCATGTGAATTTAGGATAATCATTGAAACTCTTGGAGCCTTAATACTTTCATCTAAAAATAAAGAAATCAATAGTTCTTATTTCTGTGCTTCTAAAAAATATTGTATGGAGAAGACTGAGGCTGGATTTAGGCAAAGAGTTGTAAAACGATAAATATTCAGTACATATTTCTTAAGCTGTTTCTATGGGCCAAAAATTAGATATTAAAATTTGGGGATTCAAGATGTACTTTTACAAAAAGGATCTGATAAATTTATGTTAAATGTATAGTACCAAACATTTTTAATCTATGCATATTTCTTATGGAAAAAGAAATATTGGAATTCTTCTCAAGTGTATGAATACTCCTTAGATTTTTTTTCCATTTTTTTCATCTTTTTTTGGAAGGGGGAGGTCATTAGGCTTATTCATTTTTCTAATGGAACTACTGGAGATTGAACCCAGGACCGAACCCAAGACTTCAGGCATGCTAGGCATGTGCTCTACCACTGAGCTATGCCCTTGCCCCTTCTTAAATTTTTTTAATGAGGAGATTGAATCTCCTGACAAAATGTGAAATTTGAATCAGGAACAGTTCAAGTTCAATGCTAAAATTAGGAGAAACATTTGAACAAGTTCTCTATATGCATCCTCATCAGAATCACTGCTAATGGCTATGTGCAAAGTTTAGCTGATGAATTATTCAGTTAGATATCAACCTTGTCTGTTGCCACAGACTTCTGAAACAAAGAATGCTTTGCAACTCTTTAGAATATACCTTTAGGCAATGATGGAAATATTACTTGACATCCATAGTTCATGCTTTTAAAAATTATTTAAAGTTTAAGTAAACTGCATAAGAAGCTTTTAATTTCTATAACTTTTGAATAATTTATCTTACCTTTTTATCAAACTGTTGTGTGTGTTTTGCTATGAAATACTGTTAGCTCCATGTGTACATTATTTTAAGCATAGATAGAACTGACTTTATAAGTATTAACATTACAGGGGTGGCTAATGAGAGAACGCTATAAAACTTAAGTGCTCCATAAACCACATTTTGGAAACCACTGGGTTATAGAAAACGACTATCTATGCACTGATCCCAGCCTTCAGAACTGCAATAATTAATGTCTTCCCATTTTGTTCATATCAAAATTTAAGTGCCTTTTCATGACTTTCCACAACTTAAAAAATCTGCTCTCATCGTATCGCTTTACATAGAATTGCTTTGGTCTCTCCACCTGTACTTTTCTCCCCACCAATAGCCACTTCTTGCCAACTTTAATTCTATATACTATTGAAGACTCAGCCTTTTCTACTATTGTTTTATATGTCTGGAATAAATAAATAAATACATAGTCCTCCCTCTGCACTGATACAGTGCTTTGCCAACTGATTATTTATACTATGTTGTCTCCACAACCGTCACTAAAAGTGGTTGTGGCCCTGGGGAAACAACCAGTGAAGGCTACCCAAGAAAAGCATCCACAGAAGGCAGCTGCTCTGTAGGTATCTTTCATAGTATCCCTAGGTTAGACAGAAAAGACATGAAGGTACAGCTTCCATGCCATCACCCCAGACGAGTGGGATTTAACACAGCCACCCATGTTCCTGTGCTGAAGAAATGGGCCTATTTCAATTACTGTACATTCTTTAAGGATAGAAACTGGAATTATTTATCTCCATATTAATATTCCTCTGCATATCCTCTGGTACAAACGAGGCCTTCCTACATACTTGTTGAAATGATTTGCAGTAGAGTTCTGAGACATTGCATACCATTTGTTTGTATTTTTTTTATATCACTGCTTTTTTTTCATAGAAAGAAAAAAAGAGTTTTTCTAAATAGACTGAGTGATAGAGGTCTCAAAATTTTCAAGAGGAAATTGAAAGGTATATTTGTATAGCAATATAGAACGTAGCCAAAAATGATATTACTATAAACTGTTTGAATACCCGTATTGGAGAAGCATTAGCGTACAGTTTTGTAAAGTGCAGATTTGAGTGGGCCAAATCTAGATTCAGGTAAACGTTGTATGACCTGGACCAAGATTCAAGCTTCTTTAGCTATGTAATGGACATAATAATAGTACCTTCCCAAGAATATTTAACTGAGATAATGCATATAGAATCCCAAGCCCTGTAAGACTTAGCAACAATTGTGCTCTTAGAGGAAAGTTAGGTATTGGGTAAAACACTAGGTTAGAAAACTTATTAGGTCCACCTTCATCTTTAGCATCTAATTCTTAGAAAAGTTCTAATCTGGGCTGCGTAGACAGAATCATCATCAATCTGACCACGACTGCCTATTACTCTTACTTTCAAGTAGCTCCCTGGCAACAGGCACAATATAGGTCTGTCCCCACAGCCTATACCCAGTTTCAGGTACCAGCAGTCTCTTTTTCTTTCCCTCTTTCCTTCACCATGCTGGCTCAGTCCTAGTCCTTATTTTCCTTTTTTCACTCAATGCCTTGAGGAATTTAATTTAACTTGCATTGTTTTTTCCCCTGTGAAGCAAGGATGATAACCTTCCTATCACCTTTGCTCAAACGAACATGGTAAGAATTAATGAAATAAAGCTGGGACTCAGCTTCAGACATAATAAAGTCTAGGGAATGTCAAAGTGCTTTAAGCGCTTTAGAAAAAATAAAGTTTAAAAAGTATAAAGATAGTGACATTACAGCATTGATATGCTGAATTTGGTGTCAGAAAAATTGTCTTCCTAGATACAAAGTAAAAACTGCATGCATTAATTCACCCAATTTTAGTCAGATATCACCAAGTATAGTATATTTGAGTTGAATGGGAGCTTGGAGATCATACAGTTCAACTGCAGTCTGTTGACATAAAAACTGAGGCCCCCCAAAGGGAAGTGACCTCCCTGAATTCATGAAGCAGTTTAGTGGAAGTGCAAGGTAAACTCTCATTATGCCGTTGTGAAACAAGACAAAAAATATACTGCAACGGTATTTCTGTAGGTAATTACCATGACTCATAATCTCCTAGTACAAGTCCTTTGACCTTGGTGCAATGTTTCAGAAAATTATTCTATCAAGAATTTTAAAATGTAGGAGAGAGAAACAGTTCTGGTATTCCATCTCCCTATCACTCTCAAGACATCTCAACAGAACAAGAGCTGCTTCTAATAAACCTCAGAATAGAAGACAATATGGTGATCATTTTCTGCAGTATAATCTGGACCACAGAAAGTTCTGGTTACCCAGCAAAGACTGAAACCAAAGTATTGCAAGGAACCAATGCAGTGCCTTCTTGTTCTCAGTCAATGATAATTACATAATATTTGGAATACCTTTGGCTCCTCAGTGATCTGTGGCTTTGGTTTAGCACAAAAGTGAAAGACTAATGGAACTATTAATCTTCATTACCCTAATAGTCCTCAAAGTCCTATTAGGGTAATGAAGACAGAAACTATTCCAGCTTCTTCACGTCATTACGGTCACTGACAACCTGAGAAGCAATATCAGCCCCTCTCCACATCGGTGCTCTCTTATTTCCAACTCTAAAATGGAGGGGATTTTCTGAAGGTAAGAGGTGATGGCTTTGAAATTGAGATTGATGTTTACTAGAAATTTCACACTCTAGCCTAAAACTTGCAGAAGAAACATGTCTCTCAAGGTATTCAAAACACACACCAAAATACCTAACAGGTATGCCCCAAAGAGAAGACATATTTTGGAAGAGGCTCCTTGGTAAATGTTTAGAATGTATTTAGAAACTCAGTTGATGAGATTCTTTAGCTTCGAATCTGATTATAAATACAGACCAGGCTTATACCTCAAAAAAAAAAAAAAAAAAAAAAAACTCAACAGAAACTTGGGCACTCAGTGGGAAAAAAGAGCATTTAGCTCCCAGCATCAATAATGAATATTATTGGGACATAGCACTGTCCAGGTCTTATGGTAATATTGAAACTTTCTCCCCACTCTCCCACTCATTGCTACCAGTTTCGGATGTCAAAGATTTTTCTTCAGCAAAACCCTTAGAAACTTCTCACTTAATTCTTCAGATCCATAATAATCTGCTTCCCACACCCCTCAGAGTGAATGTCAGCTGGCCCGTGAGTAATGAAAGACACAGTGATTTTTGAGTTTGGTTACACATTAATATCATCTGAGGAGCTTTAAGAAAAAAAAAACCAATGTTTCAGCTCTATCCCAGACCAACTGAACAAACAGCTGTGGGTAGAACCTAGATGTAGGTATTTTTGAAAGCTCTTCAGGCAATTGCCATATGTAGTCGGGGCTAAGAACCCCCTGCTGCTTCAGAGCCTTGAAGAAATACGTCCTGCTCCCCACCATCCCCAACCCCACCTATTCTAAATTCCTAAACCAAAGAAGTCTGTAGAGGTCTCCAAAGTGCATGGTACCTTTTGCTATTGTTTTATTGTTCTGCCAAGATTAATGCCAAATGAGGAATAATTGCTGGGTTGTCACAGGATATAGACAGACCAGGTCATAGACTCAAACATGTGGAATACACACAGTGCTGGAGGAGACGGATATGAAAGGAAGCCAAAACTTTCTCCAATAGTGACAGCTGGGTATGGATTTGAGAATCATCCAGCTTTGGTTAATATTAAAGGAACTAGAGGAGCTTGCAGTTGATAAGAAGCCCCCTCCATCACTGGGAAATAAAATCAGGGCCAGGATTAGGATAAGGTAACTGAGGTATTCAACCAGGGCATAAAATTTTAGAGGCCATCAAAAAAACTCAGTAAACCAAGATGCACATTATCTTGATGTAACATTTTAAAATTTCTAAATCAATGAAAATTCTATGATGGACAAAATTTTAAATAAATACAGGATCCAATCCTGCACTTGTATAACTCAGTCATTTCCCTCATTCTAACCCAGGCTCCATCAGATCCTGTCACCCAAGTCCTTGCCCTGAGACAGACACATCCAGGCCCCGAATCCACCTAAAACCCAGAAGAGGAAGATACTCCTAGTCAATGGAGAAAGATAATGGGACTCCTACCACAATACTTCCTGGGGTGACCAGGCATGACATAAATTATACCCTGAGTTTCTTACCTACAGCTGGTCATGAAAGCAACCCTCTTTTATCCTAAAATAAATCTCATGAAACCTCACCATGATCCTCCCAATATAAATCAAAAGCTGTGAAGTGAGAAGAAAGGATGAGAAAACCTACGAAAAGAACTTTCCCCAAAGCCCTGCTTGGTGTGTTAGACGGGAGTGGAGGAAGGGATGGGATGGATAGAAGGAGGCAGCTATTTGCCTGTTGCTTGACTTTTTGCAGTTGAACCTCTTGATAGCTCTGCCCCAGATCAATAAGCTCTAAAATGATTCTCTAATGGTTAAATTTCAGGCATCCAGCAGCTTTGGGAGAGAGGTAGTGATGGAAAATTTCCAAGTTCTCCCCATGGGGTACTCATTAAAATAATAGAGTTAAGAATGAATAAATGAGTGAATGGATGAATGGGTGGGCACCTGCTGTCTTTGCATTAGAATAAAATCTGTTGTCTACATTTTCAAGGTCACACAAAAAGATATGGTGGAGTCTGCAATGAGAACCCTGGCTTGTCATTTCAATGTTGATTATTGCTGAAACAGTGTTCTATGAAATAAAATAAAATGGATATCATCAAAAGTTTTAGCAGTAGATACATACAGGGAAAGAAGATTTTTCCTTTATATAGTAGTTGGTTGGAAATTTTAAAGGTATCTATTATTTTATAATTAAAACTATTTAGATATTGATAAGAAAACTGAGATGCTGATTTAAAAAGGAGGAACTAACAATGAATATATGTATGTTCATGTATAACTGAAAAATTGTGCTCTACACTGGAATTTGACACAACATTGTAAAATGACTATAACTCAATAAAAAAATGTTTAAAAAAATAAAAAGTAGGAACTAAACAAAAATCATGGCCATATACATCAAAAATTAGAAGTTAAAATTAGAAAATAAACATTGAAAATTACAATCAAAGAAATACAAAATTAAATAGTAATGATATACCATTTGTTATCTATAAAAGATACTAAATAATGATGCTCAAGGATGACAAGGTATTATGAAACAAATACCAAATATTGTTGGTGGAACTATAAATTAGTACACATTTTACAAACTTATGGAAAGAAACAGCAATCTATAGCAACTTTCAAAACTTCACAAGCATTGTGACATAGAAATTACACTTTGGGGACTACATTATAAGGAAATAATCAAAAATATAGATGTACATTAATAAATGATAATGGTCCTCTGAGAGTTATTGTATAATAAGAAAAAAACAGAAACATTTAAATATTTAACTATAGGGGAATGGGATAAAATATATCATAGCACACTTATGTGATCGTATACAATGCAAGCCTTTCACTTTTATTTGAAAAAGTATGGGAAATGTTGATTATATAATGTATATGGGAATGATGCAGAATATAGAACTGGATACCCAGTTTACTCTAAAAAGAAGACTGGAAAATAGTGACTCTGCATGGAAAAGTTGTTACTTCTGGTAGTGTAAATATATATTCTGATGGATCAATAATGAGCTTATGTAATTTTTATAATCACACATGTAGATAATATAAAATTTAATTGGATGCTCATAAAGGAATGGATTCCTGGATCATTATACGTCTGTCTTTATTTTTTCCATATACCCTTCTGTCACTTTATCCATGAAAATGTTTTGTGAATTGTGGATTTACTGCCTCTATGGAGGATAAAAATATAATATCTCTTATAAATTCATAGTTGAACTACTATCTATTGATATTCTCCTATTTCCTTTATCAAAATTAAATCCACATGACATAATATTACCTTTTTTAGGTAAAGTGGTTTTGTTCAGGCAAATTTCTCTTGTTACACAGTGATAAATTCATTAAATAAAAATATCACATTAAATAAAAATATAATTAACACTGCTGTACATTATATATGAAAAATTTTAAGAGAGTAAATCCTAAGAGTTCTCATTACAAAAAAAATTTTTTTTTCTATTTCTTTAATGTTTTATCTGTCTGAGATGATGGATGTTCACTAAACTTATTGTGGTCATCATTTCATGATGTAAGTGAAATCATTATGCTGTCCACTTTAAACTTATACAGCACTGTAGTTCAATTATATCTGAAAACTGGAAGAAAAATATTTTTTGAGCATCTTCCATGTGCCTTGTACCCTATTTGACACTGGGCGTTTAAAAGTAAACAAGGCACAATTGATTCTTGAAATAATCACTTTTAAAGGCTGTTTGAGGAGATGGAGAATAAGCAAAAACAAACAAACAAAAAAACCACAAGAATGAGTGAATAATGAAAAAGTATTCAGAGAGAATGGCCATGAGTTAGGGAGGAAGGAGAAACCTACTTTCGTACTTTACTCTGGGTGTCCAGGAAAGGCATCAGTAAGTGTGTGGAATTTGTACCAAGAACAGAATGACAAATGGAAGTCTACCACTCAATATCCAAAAAGAACTGCTGGTGCAAAGACGCTGAGGCAAGAAAGCGATTGCCTGTTCTAACACTATGGAGAAATTCAAGGCTGGTGTGGTTGATGAGCTATGGTAAAGAGTGTACAGATGTGGCTGGAAAGAGAGTAAGGGCCAGCTCATGCAGTAGCTTGTAGTGTATGTTCGGAATTAGAGTTTTATGTTAAAATTGGTCAGGAAGTACTGGAAGTTTTTAAACACATAGAAGGAATTTGATTTGTTATTTTTAATTCACTTTGACAATTGTAGGGTGGGTGAATTGTAGCAGGATAAAAGAAAGGAGACTAAGGGGCTCTTGTGGTGACCCAAATGTGGTATGATTATGGCTTTAGACTAAGGTGTAAAAGTGGAAATGAGAGAAGTAGATGGATTTTTTAAAATATTTCTGGAGAGAAATCCCACAGTGCCTGTTGATGGATTGGAATTAATTAGAGCCAGATTTGGTAGGGTTGGGGGACAAGTAGCCCTGAGCTATCTTTTCAGCAGGTCTTGGTGTCATACCTGGTGGTGCGACCCAAACTTTCATTCCTGAGTACTCTGAGACCTGAGACTCGGGTCGCTGCATTTGTGTATTCACAGTTACAATGGGGCAAGAGAGTGCCAAGAAACACCAGACCACTTGGGATCCACACATAATCCTCTCGGCCCCAGCAGAAAAGAAGAAGACTTCCCTTAGCCTGATGATTGGGACCAGTTATATATGCCAGCATGGTGACTCCTCTTCTCACCTGCCGGTCCTTGCACATCAGGAATACAAAGGACCCTGGTGGCAGCCATAGCTTGCTGTTACTTATGTCCCCTGGCAAGCCCCTTTGTGAACTAAACCCCACAGAGACCTGAATTATGAGGATAGGAAGCAAAAAATTCCCCATTGGGTCACTGAGAGTGGCAGTGTGGGGCCAATCTTGATGCCAACCCTTGGTTTCCAGATACATGTACCTTCCTAAGGGAGACACAGTGCCATAGAGAGACCTCTGATTTAGAAAATGCACTCTAATATATTGCTTTTCAAAGGATGGTGTCCCATCATTTCAGAGTATTTCTTTTGATCTGGGACTTCAATTGCATCTTTAGAAGTAGTTCCAGCATTCTAAGCAGCCAGCTGTTTCCTGATGGTACAGTGTGTGATATGGTCAGTTGAGCCTCTGGTCATGGACCCACTCCTTTTCTGTGGAGTGGACACTCTGGTTAGATGCTATGTTGTGTGGGATACCAGGCCTATGGACCTGGAATTCCACAAGTGCACAGAGGGTGGCTAAGTTTCTATAAGAAGGAAAGGCAAACTCGTGTCTGGATAAGTGCCTATTCCTGTGAAAATGAAATGCTGGCCCTTCCAGGATGGACAGGCCCAATGTAGTCAAATTGCCACCATGTGGCCAATTGGTCTCCATGTAGAATGATGTCTACATTGCTGACAAGTTGGACATTCAGAGATAACAATGGCTATGTCAGTGGAAGTCCATGCTGTTGGGCCCACATGTAGCCACCACCTCTGCCACTGTGGCACTCCACTCATATGCCCATTATACAACTTCTGGGATGGCTGATGAGAAAGGCTGGTAAGGTCAACTGACCCCAAGTCATTGCATCAACGTGGTTTTCGGTGTGTCTTTCTGATGAATACTTTCTGCTGAGCATTAATATGCAATATAAGTTTTCACACTTCATGCCCACACCCATATGTCTACCACATGCCTCTTCCTTAGACGTCTTTGTCTTAACTTCTAGTCTTTGTCTTCCAAAGGCCCAGATAAGAAGGCCAGGCCATTGACCACTACCAAGGAACCTATGTATTCTCACCTTAGGCCCCTTCTCCCTCTGCACAAAGTAGATAACCAGGTACACTACTTGCAGCTCTTACCACGAGAAGATTTTGTTCTCCACTATCTTATAAGATTAGCCCTGAATGTGGCTATAATGCAGCCACTGTCCATTTTTGCTCTGCATTCCCATAGCATGCTGACTCATCCATAAAACAAGTTCAGAGTTTTCCTCTTCTTCCAGTCAGTCATGCGGGAGTCTTTATATGTCCATAGCGACAAGCCAAGGAAGACCTTTGGTGCAACTCTTTTGGGTATGAGATGTCCAGATGGTCCAGATTTCTTCAGACAGTCATTCTTCAGGATCCATCCATTTTCTACAGGGTCCAAGTTGGAAAATTAAATAGAAATATAAAGAGTATCATTTCTGTATCCTTTAGATCTTTAATGGTGACACTGATCTCAACCATACCCTCCCTTACAATGATAAGATATTGTTTTGCTTTAGTACCATTTTCAGGTGATTTCAGGGGTTTCTATTTGGTCTTCCCTAATATGATAGCCCTTACTTCACAGACCAGTGCCCCACTGTGGGGCTTACTCAGACTTACAAGTCTATCAATTTCAATTGTGTATGTGGGGACTGGAAAAATGACCACTGGATATGTTTGTAGACCCAATGAGCCCAATGTGAGCCACACTTTAGCCAGTACTCCATTCATTACTTGACTTCTAAGTTACCAGTCTACTGGGGGAGGAGAGTGTGATGACACTGTGGGTCTCTGTGTATCCATGTCGACTGTCATTAATAGTCCTAAAAATAGTCCTAAGAAACAGTCCTAAAAATAGTCCTAAAAAGTCCTTTCCTTACTGTACAGTCACCTAAGTCAATGACCCTAGGTCCTTTGGGTGAAAGACTTTAAAAATTGTCATGGAATATACAAGCCATGGTGTTTAAGGGGTCTTCTTCCTATGGATTTGTCCATCTTTTCAGTCATTGGATTCCAGATCTGAAAATTGATTCAGGTCTAAGCAAGAGATCATGACTTTTTATTGAGTCAACCACCCACAGCCTCTTGTTTTTCCATCTTATTATTTTCTTTTTATTTTAACTTATAGATGTTAAATAGCACATTTGCTAGTTGCTTATCTACTTTACCTCTAGGGATGCCATGCTCAACTTATTTCTATGACTCCTTGTGGGTCAAGCACCCTTGGTTGCTTCTCAGAACTTGTTGGTCATCATGGTGTTTGTGGTATTATGGGTTCTGGCATTTAAGTGCTGTGAGCTGGTCTCTGTTATTTTGAGGCCCTATCATCCTCGTGGATATTAATGAGCTCAGCTTGTTGAATGCCTTTTCTACCATCATTCCTGACCTGTAGAAGAAAACAAAGTTGAACTCCTTAGTGATGCTGAAGTCCCTCTCACCAGCACATTCCTGATGGCCTTGGTGAACAGTATGTCCACTTGGGCCTTCACTGGATCATAAGACTCTGGTATTCCAGGTACAAGTGCCCAGTTCTAATGGTCTTTTTTCCCCTTCCTCTACTATTTTCCAGTGCTAATCAGCTATTTCCATTGAGTATTGACCATAGCTTTTTTCTGGCTTCTGATAGCCACCCCAACAGCAAATTTGCTTCATTCTCCAGGATTCGGCTAGGGTGTCCTGGGTCCAATTAAGTGTCCTCAAGTTAATAAATTATTGCCTAGCCAGTCTCACATTCTGGCCCCCTTGATCAAGTACCTTCAAAATCCAATTTTAAGCATATGATCCTGGCCCCTGCCAGTACTTACCAGCTAATTATTATAATTCTTCACATATATATCTTCTCTTCCTTATAGGACTGGCATATCCCTAGTCAGGTTATACTGGGATTTAAGTCTAGTTATGAGACCAGCAGGCAAGAGAGGCAGGGGGGCAGATCCTGAGGGAGTTACTGGTTGCTTTGTGAATCTTGCAATATGGCAGAAGTACCAGGTCTTTTAAGAGAAGGTGTGAGCTGCCTTTGCAAGCCTAGAAGTCCTAGGCATCAAGCAGTTGCAGAGCCAGCATCCTCAGAGTATGTCTTCATGCCATGTATCGAGACTCCAGGGCTCTGACCTTTGCATAACTGACCTTCTTTGGCTAAACACTGAAGCATCCCTGGATCTCTGGTCCACTCACACTTGGGTCTTCAACCTGTTGTTCAGCTGTCTGCTCTTTACTATAGGTGACAAGGGCCGCTTTATACACTACCACGTATCAGCAAAGGCCTCTGGCTCTCACTCTGAGCTATAAGTTGCTTGTTAATATCTTTCAGTCTCTCACTATCCTTCTGCAGTGTATAGATACAACTTAACATTAACTAGCCAACTGCTATCTTGTGGGCATTGTACTCCCCATATTCTTCAAATGCCTACCTCGTTACACTGACACAAAAGTCTCCTCCACTGTTGTCTTTTCCCAGATCGCCTGCTGAAAAATCTTTAGTAACTGAGTCATCAGCTTGTGCTAGGGACTACCAGTGCCTTACCTACCAACAGGCCCCACCTTTTCATCTGCTGGGCAATGGCTAAGCCAATACCAAGACCCCATCTTATTGCCTGCTTCTCAGACCACCCTATTTTTGGTACCACTTTTTATTAATCTGGGTCCTCTAAAAATCAGACTCCAAGATAGCATTAAACACACATGGATTTTATTAGGGTAAACACGTGTGAGAGGAAATAAGGAGGGAGCTAAGAAAGGCTGAGAGGTATTAGTGTAGGTTTGACCTGGAACAGAGGAAAGAAGGAAGGAAAGAAGTTTGAGTGGAAGCACTGACTTCCCAGTGTAGTCTAGGGAAGGGTCAGCAAGGTCATCAGGGAATCCTTAAGCCAAAGTCATCAATCAGAGGAGTAAATATGCCTTCTTTAATATCCCTGCTGCCCTCAGTCATTGGCTGGGAGTAGTCTGTGAAAAAATGTAGCCTCTGCACAAATATGTGGATGGATTTCAGAGCTCAACATCTGAGCACTTGTTCAATTACACTTCTTGTAATTTTAGATGTCTGGGAGGAGCATCCTCAAGGCTGCCATTATTGAGAAGATCGGGGTGATGGAGAAAAGACTTGGGAGGATGAAAAAGAAATAAGCAGTCCCATGTTGATTGTTGAATGTTACTTTTGAGATAAATATTAGACATTCTTTTAGAGATACATGTAGACAATGGAGTGTTTGAGTCTGAAATTCAAAAGAGAGTTGTGGACTATACATATACCTTTGAGATTTGTGAACATAACTGATTCTTAAAGCCATGGGAATAAATGAGATCACTTATGGGAAAAAAAAAAAAAAACATAGAGAGAGGGAAACGTGGCCCAGGGTAGAGTTGAGAGGAATTCCAACTGTTATAAGGAGGAAAAAAAATAATAGACACTGAAAAAGAGTAGCCAGTGAGGTAGGGAGAGAAACGAAGGCAGTACATTGTCAAAGAAGTTGAGAGAGGAAAGTGTTTCAAAAAAGAGAATGTGATTCCCTGTGTGTCTGTTTCTGAAAGATCAAATAAAAATAAACAGAAAAGGGTCCTCAAATTTCGTAATTCATTATGGCACCTTTATTTCCTTTACTATCAAGAAACTCAGGTCCTATTTCTGTGCCCACCTTATAACTGTGAGCAGCTATTTATTAAGTACTTAGTCTATGCCAAGCATTTAGCAAGGTCTGTTGACCTGCCACAAAATAAGTAGCATCCCCTGAAGCTGAAGCCCATCTTAAACCATTAGCAGTTTCCAACCTTCAGGAGATGCACGCATCCCTACAGAGAAGCACAGAGCTTTACGGTAAGACAGAGGAAGAGGCGCCTAACGCAGCTGTAAGAGCTCAAAGAGGGCAGGGTCAGGGAAGACTTCCTGGAAGAGATAAAACTTAAACTGAGTATTAAGATTATCTCTGTCTCATCTTGTCTCATTTTGTACTGTTTAAGTGTGAATGAGCCTTAAATTATTTTGAAAGTCATCATGACATACACTATCCCTAAAACAACCTCTCTAGCATCTTTTGTGTCTCGCCAGTTAGATTATATGTGCACTAAGTACGATGGTTTCCCGAGTTGGCACCAGAATGATTGGTGCTGGCCTGGATCTTATTTTCATGGGCCATTTTTTTTTTTTCATATCAAAACTTATTTTAACCCAGGATGGTCAATGTCAACATGGTCACTCCCACTGTTTCCTTCAGGAGCCTTTCACTTGGCATCACAGTGAAATGTCTCCTTACCCCAAGCTGTTCCCCCTAAGGGAAGTTAAAAATAAAAAGGAAAGTGATTATTGAGGAAGATTTCATCTTAGGAGGAAAAACAGAACCCCAGTAGTGTGAACTGTGTAAAACGGGGCACTGCAGTGGTTCCCATAAATGATGGACACTTACATAAGTGCCAGGAGGTCATAGGGAAATGATTTGTTTTGTTTGTATAACAAAATGTTACCTAACCTTCAACTTCCCCATTTTCCTTCAAAAGTTAAAAGAAGAAAGAAAGGAAGGAAGGAAGAAAGAAATTTACTATCAACAATTGTTGCCATATTATTTCTCAGTATAATTTTGAAAATTATTACTTTTGAAATACAAATGTTTATCTTCTACATTTCAAATAAGAAACACAGCAAGGATGGTTACTGAGGACCAGAAACCTGGAATATTACGGGGCCTTTTCCAACCTCCCATCAAGGCCTCTCCTACAGAGCTATACTGTTTAAGTATATGGAAATCCCTGTGATCTCCATCCAGCCTTCATATAGCCTGCCTTAAGGCTTCTATACCTGCCTACCATTTCTTAGATGTAGCCTTAGTCCTGAAACGATTGTGGAAATCATCAGTTCTCCCAGCGCTGGACAACGGTGGATTGTAAACTTTGTTCTTCATCGTCTTCATTGTCTGGTCCAGGAGCCTTAAGCTATCACAGCACCCCTCCCAACACACACCTCTCCCTGCAGTCTAACTTTTCATTTCCTGGTATTCACAAAATTTTACCTCTTGGTATTTGCCACAAGATTACCAGATCCTTGAGGATCTGTTTCTTAGTCACCTCTTTATCCTTTTCGTTTAGCCCAGTCTGAGTACATACATTCATTCAGTAAATATTTAGTAAATATAGGAATAGAAAAAAGGAAGAAATTTATGTCAAATTTATCCACTAAGACTTCCTATCCCTGTCCATACAGAGATTTGTCTGAATTTGGCATTTATTGCCATATATTAGGCACAAATCTAAACCTCTCTCCAAGATTCCCATCACCTAATTATTCACTCAAGCACTAAAATAGGTGCTGCTGTGAAGGGACTTTGCAGATGCAATTAGGTTAGTAATCAGGTGACAGGTTACGAGTATAGCCTGGATTAGCCAGGTGGGCTCAATGATATAAGTAGGAGGGGGGAGGTCAAAGAAAGTCAGAGAGATGCATCAGAAGAGGTAGGAGAGATGCAGCAGGAGAAATGCGGCAGAAGGGTAAGTAAAAAATACTCCAAGCCTGGGAAGGATTCAATGCACTGTTGCTGGTTCTGAGATGTAGGGGGCTGTGTGGGAAGAATGAAGAAAGTCCTCTATTCCTCGTTGGCTGAGGTTTTTTCTGTTTTTTTCTTTTTAGCAATGACAGGCATTGGATTTTATCAAATGTTTGTTCTGCGTCAATTACTATGGTCATGTGGGTTTTCTTCTTAACCTTGTTGATACGGTGGATTACATGAATTGACTTTTCAAATATTGAACCAGTTTTGCATACCTAGAATAAAAGCAACTTGCTCACGGTAATTATTCTTCTTCGCCAGATTCTATTTTCAAGTATTTTATTGACAAATTTTGCAGCTTTGTTTGAGAAAATGACCTACAGGTTTTTCATTTCCTTTTCTTTTTTACTTTCTGCTTTTGTCTGATTTTGGTATCAGGATAACACTAGCCTCATGAAGTGAGTTGGGAGGGTGATTCTTCTTCAGTTTTCTGGAAGGGACTATGTAAATTTGGAGTCAATTCCTCTTTAAATATTTGGTGGAATTCTCCTGTAAACCATCTGGGCCTGGAGAGTTCCTTTGCAGGAGTTCTTTAATTGCAAACTCAACTTCTTTAATGGTTATAAGACTAGTCGAATTGCCTAGTTCATCTTGGTTGAATTTCAGTAGTTTGTGGTTATCAAGGAATTTGTCCATTTTCCTTCTGCAGTTTCCAATATTATGTGCATGTGTAGAGTTGTTTATAGCATTCCCTTATTATCCTTTATATTATCCTTTGCAGGATCTGTAGTCGTATTATTTTTTCCATTCTTGATATTGGAATTTTGTCTCTTTAAATTATTGGTCTCTTTTAGAGGTTAACTCAATTTCACTGATACTTTAGAGGAACCAACTTTTTTGTTTTGTTGATTTTTGTGTATTCTTTGTTTTCAAGTTACTAATTTCTGCTCTTTTTGTTTACTTACTCCTACTTGCACTGGGTTTATTTTTCTCTTACTTTTCTAATTTCCTGATGTGGGAAATGACTGATTTGAGTGTTTCGTCCTTTCCAATCTAAGAATTTCATGTTGTAAATTGCCCTTTGTGCACTGCGTTAGTTGCTGCCTGTGTAATTTGACCTATTATATTTTCATTATCATTGAGCTCTATGTATTTCTGTTTTCTCTAAGAATTCCTGTTTGACACAGGGATTACTTAGAAATGCTTAATTTTCAAAGCCTTGGAGATTTTTCAGTTGTCTTTTGACTTTGAACTTGATTCTGCTGCAATTTGTTTTGTATCCCTTTTTCTCATTTGTGTTGATTTCTTTTTCCTGGTTCTTGGTATGATTAATTTCTTTTTGTGTCCTGGCCTTTTGGAATATTGCTATAGACTGAATGTTTGTATCCCCTGGAAATTCATACATTGAAACCTAATCCTCTATGTGACAGTATTTGGAAGTGAGGCATTTGGGAGGTGATTAGGACATAGGGCAGAGCCCTCATGAACAGAATATATGCCTTTATTAAAGCACCCCGGAGAGATCACTTGCCCTTCCCTCCTGTGAGAACACAGCAAAAAGACTGACATCCATGAACTGGGTAAGCAGACCCTCACCAGACACCAGATCTGCTGGCACCTTGATCATGGACTTCCCAGCCTCCAGAACTGTGAGTAATTTTTTTTATAAGCTGTCTAATCTATGCTATTCTGTTATAACAGTCTGAACAGACAAAGATGTCAGATTAGAATATTATGGATCATATTTAATATTCCCTCTTAGCAGGGAATTCCCCTGTTAGGGTATAGTGCGAGGTTTTCGTGGGCACGTGGGTTCAACAACCCCTCAGCCTCACCAACATGTTTCCAGCAAAAATGGAGTCCTGAGTCATACATCCCCAACACACATGGGTGGCATGGAAGTTCAGCTCACCCTTGACCTTGCTGACCCCTTCACAGAAATTGGGCACCAACTTGCAATGCCTCATTCCTTCTTTGTGGTGTAAGCTCAGCTCTGCACTGGGGGGGCGGGGGAGAAAGGTTGTTAGCCCCACCTTGCAATACCTCCTCCTAACTCATTGATGCTGATGGGGTGTGGGGACTCAGTTTCCTCCCCACGGGGACAAGGGGAGGGAGAAGGAATGCGGGAATGTTGACTAGCACTGCCTCATAGCATATTCTTTAGGCTGTCTGTTGCTGCCAGTTGGGTGTGGATGTGAAGTTCTGCACGGGGCCCCACTGACGCCAGCAGTGGGGTAACTTCACGTGTCCAGCCTAGTCATACCACCTTGTTCAGTCTTGTTGCCGATTGAGAGTAGAGGCACGTTTATTTGCTGGAGCCGGCTGACACCTGGGACAGGCAGGCGGGAGGACAAGCGCTGACTTGCTCTGACTAGCACATCCTCCTTATGTCTCATTGCCGCTAGGTGGGAGTTGAGGCTCAGCTTGCTGACAATCAGAGTAGCACCCAATTCTACTGGGTGAGAGGTGGAAGATCAGCTCCCTGCTCAGCCCCACCTACACTAACTTGGCTGGGCAATTAGATGGTCTCCTGCTTCTGAGCATGGGCCAGAAGATCAGATCTCCTCTTGGTTTCACCCATATTGCACCACTGGGGGAACAAGAACACTTGCTGGCTGTTCCTGTGGGGTAGGGGTGGGAGGTGGGAAACGTTGGGAATATCAGCTTCCTGCTTAGGCCAGCTGAAATCGGAGAAGGGGGTGTGTATTTGCCTCAGTGTTTGGCTGGAGCCAGATGGTTATTGTCAAAAAGGTTTTCTGTTCTTAAGTCATTCTTTTTCAAGTCCTCTGGCTTTGGGGAAGAGGCTTTTAAAAATTATCCTATCTGGGCTCATTTGTTGGTTTGGGTTGAAGGCGCTTAAGTGCAGTGTTCAGGATACATGGATGACAATAGGGAAACCCAGGGGACACACTGTCATGTCACTCCTCCAGTCCCAAGGTCCCTACGCAATCTTCCTTTTTTCAACCTTTCAAAGCCTTCCTATTTTCCTTTTGTTGTGGGATTTTTTTTAGCTGTAAGAGGGGAGACCTGGAAGGAATGGGGATATTTCATCTAGTCTAGGACCAGAAGCCTCTCACTGCTCCTGTCATAATATTTGACTTAAATATCCCCATGGATGGTCCTCCCAATGGCCAGGCCTCAGTTTCTTAATTTTATCACCATAGGATCTTGTCCTCTACCCCACCTTAGCCACTCACTCCCATAGTGTTGTCCTAGACAGCATCACTACCAAGTACCTGTAGCCCCTCCATAAACTCCATTTCATAAATCTTGGCCTTGGACCAACGACCCCTGTCTTTTCAAGTTACCCTCTCTACGACACACTTCTAACCATATTTAGCCCTCAGTGGGACCTCTAATCCATTGATCCTGCCACCTTTTTCTTGTCCTTCCCTGCCCTCACCCCCTCATGTTTTTATCTCCTTCATTGCTCAGCTTCCATTCTGACGTCCGTCATTGTAATCACTCATTTGCTTATACTCTCATCTTTCTTGTTCCTCTCTATCCATCCAGGAAAAAACCAGAATGCCTGTTTAACTTAGGCTATTCCTCCACCTACATTCAGGCAGCTGAACGTGGCTGGTAGAAAACACCTAACCATACCAATGGCTCTCACTTAAAGGTCATAACACCTACCCTCAAGTGAGCCTGTGACGTTGCCTGGAGCACTATTACCTTTTCATATTCCACTTCCCTCTACATACTCCTACTTCACCAAGAAAAGACAAGAAATCACAAGACAGCTTCCACAAGCCCCGAAGATCATTATCGCATGTTCAAACTACTTGTAATTGAGACTAAATACTCTGTCTTTGCTCCCGGTACTACAGTTAAGCCTCTCTGCTATAGAGTGACTCCCATTCCCCGTCACCTAGTTGAGGACGTATTTCCAGAAAATCTTCCCTAGCTTGAATTGCCTACATTTCTCATTATTGTATATTTTCCATCAGCATAAAACACGCTATAATGTTGGTCATGTTTACAAAACCTTCCTTGAGACCCTGATAGCTTCCTCCAGCTATTTCCGCATTGCTCTGTTCCCCCTTACAGTTAAACTCCTTGAAATCATTATTTATACTTGCTGTCTCCAATTTCTCTTCCTCTTAACCTGACTGGAGTCGGTTCAGGAGAGATCACTTAAGTCGCTCCTGTTACGGAGCCCAAAAGTACGTATCTGTCTCTATTCACGATTCTCATTAGGAAAGGTTTCAAACTCCTAGAAAAGCTCCAAGAATAATAAACAGTATATGTGACCCAGCTCGCACTGAACAAGTCTTAACATGTGCAGTTTTTGCTTTGGATTTTTATTTACTAAAAAAGTAGAGACACAATTGAAACCTACTTTATTAACCCTCCCTGATCCTTTCAATCTCTATCCAGATTTAACCACTCTTCCCTAAGCTAGGATGTGACTTCTTAACCACGTTTTAAAATCCATGTATTAGATAGGCATTTATACATAAATCAAATATAGGAGCCTTTGTTCTATCTCAAACTTACAGAAATGTTACTGTTACTTACTTACATAAATTCTCCATATCAGATTTTTGCAAAAATGTTCAATTAGCATAAAATTTGCCTCTGATTTTACTTTCTTATATTATCCCCAACTAGTTTTGTATGGAGATTGAATTGACGTCATAAAATGAGTCTGGCACCTCTTTAGGATCTCTACCCCTAAACTCTTTTCTGTATGAATTATTCATCTTTAGAATGTTCATTAACAATAACCTGGTGCTTTATTAGAGGCTTTTGAATACTAATTAAGTTTTTCAAAATGATTATAGGTCTCATGGTTTTCTATTTCTCCTTGAGTCAGTGTTGGTAATTCATTTTTTTTTTTTAGAAAACAGCTTGTTATAAGGACAAACTATCAAAGCTACTCCTGAGAACCCTTTACCTAAGCTACCTTTTCTCTTCCCATTTTCCTCTGTATTCTCATCACTCAGATACTTTTAGCTTTGTTGCATTTGAGCTAAAAAAAAAAGAAGGTGTTTATATATTTGTTAGAAATCTGTAATTTCCAGTAATACTTTTATAAAGTTACTTAAGTTAAAAATTTTTTATTGGATTCATCACTGGTTAATGGAAAAGTTTCCAATCAGATGTAACATGGCTAGAGTTTCTGGCTTAATAGTGAATGATCTGTATTTCACTTCTGATATATAGAGAAAGAAATGCGTATGTGGGTGAAGGAATAATTAGATAATTAAAACAAAATGAGGTACATTTATATAATACAAACACATACATATAATACACACAGAATTCTTCAGTATCGCTATCAATTTATGCAACTTAGATTAAAATATAACCAAGGTCTTTTCACTATGGAAATGGAAAAAGTAAATACATTATGAAAGCATAGTTAAACAGAGTTATTGCAAATTTCAGAAGGCAATTTATATCTACTAAAACATTTTTTCTAGAAATGTATCTTCCACAAGATATTACAAGACAGTAATTGAAAAGATGGACTAAGCAGCCCCATACTGTTTATACAATAAAAATACTGAACAAAAATTAAATATATAACAAACCGGGTTAAAATCATATTCACTCCAGAATGATGATAGAACTGTTTAAATTATTCATTATTAAGGTTATATAGAAAAACAGGAAAGTGTTCATGAAATGTTATTGAACATATATATCTTTTTATATTCTTGGAACTATGTAGATTTATAGATAGAGAGAGAGAGAAAGAGAGAGAGACTGCCCAAGGAAATAAATTTTATCAGAGAGGAGGGGTTATAAGTACTCTGGTAGGGATGGCTATTTAATATTAAGGATTGCCTTAATTAAGTTTTGGGCTATTAGCCAACCAAGAAGTTAGATTTTAATTCAGTCTTTCTTGAGTCTCTAAGAGGTTTAACTTCAGGTAAAACCTAAAGTTTCCATTTTAAAATAACTCTATGCTTGTAGGGAAGCCTGTTTTTGTACTTCCTTCAGTTACAACGATCTGTCAGTCTACTCTTGAGCCAGTAACATACTGCCTTCATTATTGCAGCTTTGTAATAAATGTTAATACCTGGGAGGGCTGATAATGCCCAATCAACTGTCCTTTCTCAGAGCTTTGCTGGGTAATCTCTAATGTTTACTTTCCACATAAATTTTACTCTAATTTTGTCATGTTCCCAAATTGTTTAAATTTCAACTGCTATTGCATTAAATTTATAGTTTAATTTGGAAGAATTGACACTATTACTATGTTGTATCTCCCTATCCAAGAGCAAAATATGCTTCTCTATTCATGTCTTTTATGTCCCTTACCTGAGTTTTGTAGCTTTCTTCATACAGCATGTGTGCATTTCATACTGAGTTTATTTCTGTGTTTCACATTTTGTGGCTGTTAGAAATTGGAAGTTTATTTAATTTTTAACCTGATTATCTTTTTCTGTTGAACAACTATTGATTTCTGTGTACTGGTTAAAAAGCCAGTCACCTCGATGAACACTTTTGTTTTAGTAGTTTTTAGTTTATTCTTTGGATTTGCTGAAAGACAAACCCTATCATCTACAAGTGATATTTATTTAGATTTTTATTTCTAGTTAACTTTTCATACTTCAGTTTTAATCAGTCCTCGATCCCTTCATCTCAGTAAAATCCTGTAGATCACTAAAGTCACTGAATTGTAGAATGCATGTTATTGATCAGAGTGGCCATTAATCAAGCAGACCATATGGTATGCTAGAGTAGGCCAGACAGGCTTGGGTTTATGGCCAAGGATTACTGAAACCCTATAGTGCACACAAACTCTAAAATCTTATTGTTATTATTCAATAGAGATGAAAAGTAAGCTGAATATGTCAATTTCACACGTAGGTGACCTCATTTTTCAATATGGTAAAAATTAAAATTTAGTGAAATGTTACTAGATTAAAAACTCTATACTAAAACTTAGATATGACACCAAAATCACAGGTAACAAAAGAAAAAATAGATTAATTGGGACTACATCAGTCTTAAAAACTGCTCAGCATAGGAAAAACTCTAAAGTGAAAAGGCAACCTATGGAATGGGAGAAAATACTTGCAAACCATATATCCGAGGTTAATATTGAGAATGTGTAAAGAACTCCTACAACTCAATAGCAAATCAAATAACTTAATTAAAAGATGGGCAAAGGGCTTGAATAGACAAGTCTCCAAAAAAGATACACAAATGGCCAACAAGCATGTATATGCTGAACATCACCAAGCATCAAGGAAATAGAATCAAAGCTATAATAAGAGATCACATCGGACAGCTCAGACACTGGTGGGTGAATGGATAAGGAAAATTTGGTGTATATACCAACACTGGGATAGTATTCAGCCTTAAAAAACCTTGTCACTTGCCACAACATGGATGAACCTTCAGACCATTATGCTAACTGAAATAAGCCAAACACAAAAGGACAAATACTGTATGGATCCATTTATGAGGCATCTAAACTAGTCAAATTCATGAAAACAAAGTAGAATGGTGGCCGCTGGGGCTGGGAGAGGGGAAAATAGGAAATTGTTGTTCAATGGGTACACAGTTTCAGCCACGCAAGATGAAAATTCTCAATGTATTGTACAAAAATGTGCATAGTTAACTATTCTGTAATGTACAATTGAAATTGTTAGGGTAAATTTATGTGTTTTTACCACAATAAAAATGCAGTGAAAGAAGCCATTTTTATGGAGGAATGGAAGCTTTTCCCCATATCACTCACTCTGAAATCTTTGGTGGGCTCTATTTTTGCTTCCTTAACTGGTGGCCAAATAGACATGAAGCCCATGAAGAAGGGAGCTAGCCAACTGCATTGGCAAAAAGAAAATAAATATGAGTTTCAAATATTGTTTTCACTGTGATAAAAAAATAATTAAAGGATCATGAGACACAATGAACCATCTCCTCTAGAAATGACCTTCTTTTGGCTAAAGTGATACCATACTCAAGATTTTTCTTTTACTTCAGCAACACTTCATCTGTCTTTCATTGATTCTTTTTTCTTTTTTTCTGTCTCACTATTTAAGTGCTCCAGGGCTACATGTTGAGCCCTCTTCATACTTTGTGCTCTCTCTATCCTTAAGTGCTCTTATCCATCTCCTTTGCCTCAGATACCATCTATATGCTAATGGATGCCTAAGGTTACCTCTGTCCTCTGTCCCTTCACTGAGTTAGATTCAAATCCAAAAGGCTTCTCAAAGTTCTCCAGCTGGACATTTTATAGGGATCTCAAAAATCTACCCAGTTAATAAAGCTAGAAATCTGTGTCATCAACTATTCTTCATTCTCACTTTCAGTCCATCAGGAAATCAGGTTTGTTCTATCTCCCTACCTCACCTTCTAACTCCCAAACTCACCTTCTATCTCCCATCTGTCACCTTTTCTCTATCCTCACTGTCAACATACTAGTTCAAGTTGTAATGGTTTCAAATCTAGACTGATCAATATGTCCCATGCCTATAGTTACCATCATTAACTATTTCAATTATGACTTTTAACCATTCTACGTCAGTAGCCATGTCCCCCCATCATTATTCTCTACCACTGTAATCCATTTGTTTTCTTCATAGTAATTGTTTTTATTACTTCTTTCTCACTGGGTTTTAAGTTTTGTGGGGACGGAATCTGTATATATCTTGCTCAGCCTTATAGCCTCAACATCTAGCATTGTGCCTGGGTCATAGTTTTAAATGAACAGTTGTTGATTAAAACAATAAATATTTGAGCATTTATAATAACAACTGTAGATGGCACTTCATATGTTATCTTCACCCTAGTACTACAAAGTAGTTTATTTTTCTTTCCATTTTTAAAAATGAATGAACTGAAATTAATGTTATGTGCCCACAGCCATACAGCGATAAAATATAATCTTAGAATTGAGACTTATTTCTGTCTGGTTGCAAAGCAGTTTAGAATGTACCACATAGTATAGGATAAAACACTTGCAGTCATGAAACAAGGTTTTGGTTTGGCATCTAGTATTATACTACTTTTGTGATCTTGGGCAAGATATATAATCTTTCATGGCTTTCGTCTTCTCAAGTACTATCATGAATCTGAACAATTATAAAGTAGTCAAACTTTATATAAACAGTAACATTCATACAGTTTTATATCTTCTAATATTTCTCCAATGCTTTTTGTAATCAAGGAATGATGTCCTCTCAGCTTTATTTCATGATTCACTCAGTAATAACATTGAAGATTGCCTCACATCATGCTGGAAAATTTTCAGACATATCGGGGAAGAGAACCTGAATCAATTTTTCCTTGCTGCCTGTGATAATTTTAGCCTCAGTTCCTCAAGTCATATAAAGCAGCAATCACTGAATTTCTTCTTATAAAATTTCTCCCCAAGTAGTTTTAGGAAAATTTACTAAAAAGAACAGGATGATTATCCAGTGCCTTACCAATTTGATGCTTCTTCCAGTGAGGGGAAATTGGATTTTAGATAGACAATCATCCTATGTTTCTGGTCCTGTCAATTGCCCTCTTCTTTAGAATATTCTTTAGAATATTGAATCACTATGTTGTATAACAGGAACTATAACATAGTGTAGGTCAATTATACTTCAAAAACAAAGTCATAAAAAATCAGATTTTTGATTACCAGAAACAGCAGTTGGGGGGAGGAAGAGCTATTTAAAATTCAAAAAAATCAATAGAACCAAGTTAGCAATTGAAGGGTTAGGATCTAAAGGTGAGAGAATCTCCCTGAAAGACAAGCAAAAATAAAAAATTCCATAAATTCAGAGACAAAAAACAGAATTTAAGAACTTAGAGAATCAATTGAAGAAGTCTAATCAACTCGTGAGAAAACATAGGGATAGACGAAAAAGGATCCCATAAGCTTTTAGAGATAAAATACTTAAATAAAAATAGGTCAGGTTATATACAAAGGGATGGGAATCAATGACATAAGAATCCTTAAATTGGAATAAAGGTAACGAAGAGGGACTTTTTTTGTTTCCAATCTATGATTGTGCATACAGCCAAGGTACTCATCAAATCTGATAGCAGGATATAGATATTTTTAGATATTCAAGATCTCAATCTTTCAAATATCCTTTCTCAGGAAGCTACTGAAGGATGTGCTATATACTAAAGCAATGGATTCGACCACTAATGGAGAAGGCTTAGGATCCAGAAAACAGGAGATCCAACATGGAGAGAGGAAAAAGATTTCCTTGGATTAGGTTGTAAGGAAACCTTATGTTGACAGTTTTGCATCAATCAGAGAAGGCAACCAGTCCACACTGGAACCAGATTATAATTTTATATACTTACATGTTTATATATACACTCATGTTTATAAAAATATAGATAAAAGTATAAAAGTACTAAAGTACAAAGTTTATATGTACTTATACAAGGTAGTAATTTCTTTAAAACAAAATTGCAGGTAGTGTAAATATAATCAAAGTATAACCAATAGCTCATCTCTAATATTTATATAGTTGTCATAATGTAAATACTGATGAGTCATAGCTAAAAATTGTGAGGAAACTGTTTGGAAGATGCCTGAAAAAAGCATTTAAATGTAAAGGGGAAGAAATAGTGATATTATGAATAGCTACATTTCTTCCTCTTCCTAGTTGGAATTTTATAGTATATGTAACTGAAAATTCAGGAAATAGCAATAAAACATTTAGAGATGTTGGAGATAACCACTTTGAAATTTTAGATTTTTTCAGTATTATGTCTAGGGAGAATAAGTGGGATTGATTCATCATAGATCACTGATATTTTTTATAACCCTTAAGGTAATTTAAAAATTCTCAAATTATATCCATGTTTCAATTTTATTAAAAACAAAATTTATTTAAAATGAGATACTTCATAATACAGACCAAGGCACAAAAAAATTCAAATTACCTGCAATTATATCACCCAAAGATAATTGCTCTCAATATTTTGGTGTGCTTCTTTTCTGTCCTTATCTTCTATATCAAATAGTTTTTATTTATCAAATCACATTAAAATGACTAGAATCTATGATTAGAAATGGCTAGAAACATTCAGAGTATGTTTGGAATACATTGGTTTAAAATTAAGGCTATGTGACACATATAAAATTCACCTGGGATCCCACAGTTGAGCATTTCAAAGAGTTAGGCAGATGGCTAATTAGGATATGAAAAGATGCTCAACATCATTAGCTATTGGGGAAATGCAAATCAAAACTACAATGAGGTACCATATCATATTCACTATAATGGCTATAATAAAAATCAGACAGTAACAAGTGTTGGTGTGGATATGGAGAATTGGATATACCTCATACCTTGCTGATGGGAATGTAAATAGTACAAGCACTTGGGAATACACTTTAGCAGTTCGTCTATGTTAAAAAGGTAAACACAGAGTTACCATGTGACCCAGCAATTCTACTTCGTGTGTATATGCAATAAAATTGAAAACCTGTATCTGCACAAAAACTTGCACACAAATGTTCATAGAAGTGTTATCCATAAGCCAAAATGTAGAACTGTCTTCATTCAAGATGTTTGTACTTCCGTTCAAGTGTTTTCCTGACTTTTTTTATTTTGCATATGAGATTTATTCTGATAAATGATGAGGTAGATAACCTCACCTAACCTTTTAACATAGTTACGTAGTTTATTCTGATAAATTATGAGGTAGATAACCTTACCTAACTTTAACATAGTTATGTAGTTTTCCTGACACCATTAGTGAATAGCCTTTTTTTTCCCCCCAGTTATTTTATCACAGACTAGTTTTGTTTCTGGACTTTCTAGCTTTTTCCTAAACATTTTCACAACTTGTGTATGCAAGATGGGCCTAGAGCAAATTGTAGTGCCAGAAAGTAAGAGATCAAAACAACTGCATTGTGAGGGTATGCCAAAGGGGCACAAGAATGAACTAGAAGACCTCCCAATGTCCAAAGCCAGAACAATTTCAGCAAAAAATATTGGATTATAACCCAAATTATAAAATAAGTATCCATAAGTCCTTACTGATATAAATCAATGACTGAATAAATAAGTAAGTGGAGGAGAATGAACAAATCTCCTGTGCAGAAGAATATCTAATAATTGATGTAGATATTCCCCACCCCTCACCAAAGGAGAGAAAGCATAATTGCCCATCCTTAATTGTGGGTTGTGCAGAGTGACTTCTCCCAAAGGATAAAGTATGGAAAGGGAGGGCAGAGAGTAACTTTGCAGTGTAGAAACTTGACAAGCACTACCTCAGCCAAGTGACCAAGGTCAGCATCACAGTGATGAGTCATGTAGATAGCATGTGCCCTTGGTATGATGTGAGAGTGGCACCTTACCTCTGTGACACTCTTTCCCTAAACTAATTTGATCCAATCATGAGACAAACATCGGACAAACTCCATTCGTGGGACAGTCTACAAAATACCTGAATAGTATTACTCAAAACTATCCAGATCATCAAAATCAAGGAAAGTCTGAGAAGCTGCCATAGCCAAGAGGAGTGCAAGGAGACGTGATGGCTAAACATGATGTGGTATCCTAGGTGGGATCCTGGAACAGAAAAAGGACATCAGATAAAAACAAAATGAGTCTACATAAAATCGGGACTTTAGTTAATGATAACATAATATTGGTTCACTAACTGGGACAAATATACTATAGTAAGGTTAGATGTTAACAAGTGGGGAAACTGAGCATATAGGAACATGCTGTACTACCTTTGCAACTTTTCTATAAATGTAAAATTGTTATCAAAATTTAAAAGAATGTTATAATGAAACTCCGCACCAGGGACCAGTTCTACAGTAGTTAAGGCTTGCCCTGTCCTTTTATTATTCAATGTTTCTTCATCTCCTGTGAGAGCTAATCTTAACGATGAGAAGTTGGGATAAAATGTTACTCCTTAACTTGTGGCTTAACATAAAAAGCATTTATTTACATCTAAGAAACTTACCTTTCACTCCCAGCTGCAAAACTGACCCCCAAGTGTCATTTTCTATTTTTCTTCTCATCCCCCTTCTCCCTTAAAACTCAGGTAGTTGACAGTAAAAATTGAAATGGCTCTGTGAGACCGTGTAGTCTCTTCTTAAGTCCTATCACTGCCAATCTCTAATAGGTGAACGGGCTCCAAAATACGATGGTGTCCCACCAACTGTGTCTCCAGCCATCAATTCTTCAAATTTTCTTCCTCTCATTGTCTGGAGTAATGTAGCAGACTCTTGAGCAGGAATATTATTTCTTTCAATATGATCAAATATGCATTTTTATCAGAGAGATGTCCTTTGAGTTAACTTCCCAGGTTTAACATAGATGTTTTCTCATATTTTGTTTCTTTGAATTTGGTTTATTGTAGTTCAGGAGGATCTGAGGGAGCATTAACTTGCATTACAGTTCATCATATGGCTCTAGCACAATATATTTAAACATTCATTTCATTTTAGACATTAGACTACAAATAGGTTATAAATATTATATCTCAAATACTGTATAAATAATATATAATGTATATAACTTATAGTGTATATATAATATATAATGTAATAGTGTATAAATAATATATAAAATATCCTTAAGATTATTGGAAATTTTAAAATTTTCTTAGGGTAAAATGGGAACTGTTGTTGTTAAAAGTTAATGCACATTTAAAGGCCTTTATTTCCCTTACGTATGTATGCCATATTGTCTTCCAAAATGCTCTACTACTTTAAACTCTTAGCAACATTTTTTGGAATCAAATATTAATAATGTTCGTTACTCGGATTTGAATGTGACATCACTGATTTGACAATCTATAGAGTCGTTTTTGTTATTTCTGGTTTTGGATGCAAATTTTCATTCCATCATTTTTATCTGGCCTACTCATACTCTTCTGATATCTTACCCATTTCCCTTTACTACTCTGCACATTACAGTGACTTTTCTACCTCAGTCTCTTATGCATTTATTTCAACACTTGCTTATGTAAGTTACTTTTCTCTTGATTTTAAGCGATTTACAAAGCAAATGATTTCTCCGGTTTCCCTATTAATTAGGTTAAGTATTTCTCAAGCATAGGTGTCTTTTCTTTATCCCTTGACCATGAAATCTTTTCAAAGGCTCCTTACTGTGTTTCTGTTTCATTAACATTGAAATAATGAGTTTTGTTCACATCTATGGTTTTCCATGAAACGATATAAATGATTTCTCTTGGCTTACTCTCAGGTTCTACTTGGGTGCTCCTAGCATCGTGTCTTTTTCATATCACATTGGAGCTTTGCTTGAGGTACTTACCCGCTTACCGCTGTTTCTGAAGGCTGCTGTACTTAAATGGTGTGGTACTGCTACACTGAGGGGGTATCTTATTTCCCTGTAGCGCCTGGATATCTGATTTAAAAAGGGATATTAACTTCTAGGGCTTAGCTATCTGATTGTGCAAAGGGATATTAATATTTGAATACTTTGAAATGGTCTATAGTTCTCCCCTTGAAAGACATGAGAGACGAACCGCAACACACAGATTGCCCTTCTTCCAGGATTTTTCCAGTGTCAACACAGTTGCAGGACAAACCACATGTTCTGCTGTCTCCTTCACTGCTGTCTACTTCATCGCATTCCAAAACCATAAGAAAAGGGGCTATTAACGGCCATGATGGAGGCTAAGAGAGAAAAAGCCTCACACCTCTTCAGAAAGCAGTTCTGATATCATAGGCCAGGGAGTCGCCCGCTTGCTTGTGCAGACTCCTCAGTCAGTGGGAGGCGTACGCAACGGAACGGAACTGGGAGTCCCTTCCCGCCTTCTTATCTGAGGTCCTGAAATTATGTATTAGTCCCCCGTGCCTATTCTATTTGTGGAATTTTTTTCTGGGATCTGTCAGAAACTGAATTAATATTCTTGATTTGCATTTCTAATACAGCTTTAGATACCCTTATGTGCTTCTATAAACATTTCATATGATAATTGGAGACTTGCCCGTCATCTTTATATAAAAGTCAAAGGAAATTATTTTACAGTTAACACATAATGCATGAAGGCACTGCAAATGTCGCCACTGTTTATAAAATCTTTTCTGGACCAGAAGCCAGGGAAGCAAGTTTATGGAGAAATGAGTTTATGGTTATAAATTTATCTGTGATCTTAGGGTATCTAAATAAATTTTTTGTGGAACTTGGAAGAAGGAGGGACAAGTTTTCTTGGGTCCCATCTAAGACCTATTCAGGTGGTATCCATTTAGACTGTCATGTCTCGTATATATTGCTAGAGATGTATCAGGATTTTATTGCTTGTAGGCATTAGTCAAATTACCTTTTTTATTCCCATTCTTCAGATAAAGAATCATCTCACCAAAAAATAGTCTGTATGTTAAATAACTTGCAGTCCATTTTAAAGTGAAGTCTTGGTTTGTCTGAAAATTCTGTTTTTAAATGTACACTAAAATACTGTGCTTATAAAATGTGGTTTGCAAAATTTAGCTTCTTATGATTGCAGAAATTCTGTTAGAGGATTGGATGATCTGCACACACGAAGAAAGTAGCTTCCTCGGTGTCACTGTATTTTCGTCACCGAAGCAACTTTTTGTCTACTCCAGGCTGACCTTAGAGTCTCCTCTTTGCTTTAGAACATTTACTCTCTACTGCCGAGGGCTGAGATAGTTCCTCAGTTCCCGATGTTGGAATTTTCTTTAAAATTATCATAGTATATGTGAGTTCTCAAGCAAGTTTGGAAACTAAGGAAATAAGAGTTTAGTTGTTCTGCCCACTAACCATACTTTAGAAACAGCCACAGCATTTTATTTTTAATCACAATATATATCAAATCCAAGACTTCATTTAGGATATTACAATAAACAGACACATGTTTGGTTTATGGTATGATTTTAAATTTGGGTTTTATAAATACTACCTACTAAAGGGGCACAGACCCTGAAAATATTTTTAAAATCTACAGAGGGGCAACTAATTCACTCTCAAACCTGACCAAGTACTTTAGAATACAAGCAGATGGCCACTCATTAAATTGCAAATACTGGCATGGAGAACAATTTGCACAAGTGCATACAATGCAAAGAGTTAATCAGTAGTATATGAACCACAAGTCAGTGTAATTGTATTCTAACTAAGCACTAGGACTTCAGTGATGCTGATACAGGCCATTTTCTCCAGGCCTGTACTTAGAGCTAAGGACATTTTTTTTTTTTTTTTTTTTACAGCTAGATGGTACCAGTGGCTGTCTGCATATGCCAATTAACACAGTTACTCAAAAGTAATCTTTACTCTTGGCAAGTAGAATATTTTCTCTTTGATAATATTAACTACAAATATGTATATCTATCATCTATCATCATAGATGGCAATCAAATCTGATTTAGAAAAATAATAAAATTGTAATAGCAAAAATTTCCATAATATGTACTATCATTTGGCGCTATTCTAAGCAATTTGCAAACACTAACTCACTTAGTCTTTATAATAACCCAACACAGTAGGGACTATTTTTATCTGTTATGTACAGATGAGAAAATCAAGGCAGGGAGAGAAAGTAAGAGTGAAGGTGAGATTTGAACCCAGGCACTCTGGCTTGAGTTTGAACTTAACCACGATGTTTTGCTGCCTCCCAAAATACAAATTGAGAGCCATTGACATAAGCCATTACTCAATTGTTACTTTATCATTAATTAAACAAATCAGATTTATTTTTCATGCTACATTTTTATATTTCTTGCACATATTTATTCACTAAAGACCAAAAAAATAATAGGTGTTACTATTATTAACTATATAATAAGAATACAGAGGATCTGAACCTAGTAGAAAGCCATGAGCCATAACTTTGGCTCCAAAGCACCCAGGATATTAGACACTAGATGGAGATATGTCTTTTTTCTTGATCCTACTTTAATGGATCATATTTCATTATCCTTTTAAAAATATCCCTGCCTCATATCAAAATATTAACATACCTATTTTAATGCACTATCAACAGCATCATTTATTAATAAAGAGACTTATATAGTGACTTATGGTTTATAGAGTACTTTCATTCCACATTTTTTTCTATTTTTATTCTTAATAACAACATTATTTGATAGACAGGACAAATATGATGTCTTTTCAGGTGAATGCAACTGAGTTACTCAGCGTTTGAACTGAGGGTTGAACTAATTTCATCTGCCACATCCTTCCCACAATATCATTAGAACAATAGTTGGCTGCCTCTCTTTTCACAGCTTTCCCTTCCCTCTTCCCTCATGGAATAGAATGATGTAGCCCCACTTACTTTGGGTCTTAAAATTTAAATAATCTTACAGAAGATATACTTGAATTTCTGCTTGTATTACCTGTGTATTTTAAAGTATATTTTATTTACAGCATACTATTTGGCCACATGTATCAAAGTGCATTGTGTGTGGGTAATGTTCATGAAATGCATGAATGAGTATATAAATATATGAATGAATGGCAGTTCAAGTTGTTATCATAACATGTTTTTAAGCTAATGCTAAGTACTGAAAATTCAAATCACTATTGCAGCTTTAAAAAAAATTATTGAAGTGTAGTTGATTTACTATGTTAGTTTCAGGTGTACAGCAAAGCAATTCAGTTATCATACATATATTTTTCTTTTTATATTCTTTTCCATTATATGTTATTACAAGAAATTGAATATAGTTCCTTGTGCAAATAATACGACCAGCAAGGGATTAATTTCAAAAATACATAAGCAGCTCACACAGATCAATATCAAAAAACAAAACACAACAAAACAACCCAGTCAAAAAATGAGCAGAAGACCTAAACAGACAATTCTCCAATGAAGACATAGATGACCAATAGGCACATGAAAAAATGCTCAATATCACTAATTATCAGAGAAATGTAAATCAAAACTACAATGAGGTATCACCTCACACCTGTCAGAATGGCCATCATTAAAAAGTCTGCAAATAATAAACGCTGGAGAGGGTCTGGAGAAAAAGGAATCCTCCTACATTGTTGGCGGGAATGTAAACTGGTTCATCCACTATGGAGAACAGTATGGAGGTTCCTTAAAAACTAAAAATAGAGTTACCATATGATCTAGCAATTCCACTCTTGGGCATATATCTGGAGGAAATTCTTAATTCAAAAAGATACATGCACCCCAATGTTCATAATGGCACTATTTACAATAGACGTGGAAGACATGGAAGTAACTTAAATGTCCATCAACAGACAAATGGATAAAGAAGATGGGACACACACACAAACAATGGAATATTACTCAGCCATAAAAAGGAATGAAATAATGCCATTTGCAGCAACATGGATGGATCTAGACATGCTCATACTGATTGAAGTAAGTCAGACAGAGAAAGACAAATATATATCTCTTACATGTGGATTCTAAAAAAATTAAAAAACACGAATGAACTTATTTACAAAACAAAAAGAGACTCACAGACCAAAAAAAAAAAAAGATATATGGTTACCAGGGGTTAGGGGGGCTAGGAGGGATAAATTGGGAATTGGGGATTGGCAGATACAAATTACTATTTACAGAATAGATAAACAATGAGATCTTACTGTATAGCACAGGGAACTATATTCAATAGCTTGTAGTAACCTATAATGAAAAAGAACATATATATACATATATAAGCTGAATCACTATGCTATATACTAGAAACTAATATAACATTGTAAATAAATTATACTTCAATAAAAATGTAACAAAAAATGTGCTTTAGATACCCTGCCACTCTATACCCAGCCTAGCAGTTCCAGCATTATATTGAATGATTCTCCTACTTTATTCTGGTTTTATGATGTATGAATTGGAAATAAATGAAAAAGAAACCCACTGGATTTGTACTAGATTGAGACTGACTCATTAAGCCTCAGTTTTCCTAGCTGAAAAATGGGGCTTTCCTATGTATATCACAGGATTTTTATGAGAATAAAGTAAGTACCAAGAATAACTTAAAATATAAAGTTCTATGAAAATGTGACATGGCACTATTTTCAAATTAAATGGTGATACCTTAAACTCCCCTCCAAACCAAAGATTTCATATTTTAAAAATATCTTATTGTTTTTAATCATCAAACTATTTTACAACATAAGTAGGCTCCACTTATACCTCTATATTTATAAATCACACTGATACCATTTTATAATTTAAAAGCCAGTGGTAAAGTTTGAGCTGCTAATCAATCACTTGTCTCAGTATTTATGAGTTCAGTCTCTGGACTCCAAGAGACATGTTCAAGTTCTAGCTCTGCACTTCTCATCTTTGTAACCTTGGGCAAGTTACTATACTCACCTTGAACCTCCAGCTTTTTCATCTGTAAAATAGAACTAATAGTAGGGTTGTTTTATATCTTAATATCATGCAGGCAAACTAATTCACTACCTGGGTCATAGTAAGTGTTTCATAAATGTCAGGTATTATTTCCTTTTATATTCGGATTACCTGGGAAGAAAGTTTTGTATTGAAGATGATGGTCAAGCAAGGGGCCCCCTATTTTGAAACTCGTATTTCTATCTTTTTCTGTCTATTCAATAAGAACTTTTATTGTCGATTAGAGAACTATGGAAGAAAACAAGATGAATAACTTAGTCACTTCAAGGAATAAAATGCCCTTTAATTTGCATTTGATAAACGTTAAGCCATTATTCAATTAGTCAATAAATTATTTAGCTCAAGTATTAAGGGTCTACTATGTGCCATGTATAATTTTAGACATTGAGGATATAGCAGTAGATAAATTCCCCACTTTCAAATAACTTAAATTCTAGTGATGGAATACGACCAATAAACAAGTGAACATACAGTAAATAAAATGGTGGTAATTACTACAGAATAGCAGGATTAAAGGTCATGGTATGCTTGGGGCTGGGAGGTGTTATTTTTGTTTCTGCTTTTAATTGCACTGAGCCCATGCCTCACTAGGAAGATGAAATTTGAGCAGAGTCCAAAAAGAAGTGAGGAAGCTTCTATCTCGGGGAGAGCACTCAAGTCAGAAGGGAAAGTGCTCTTTGATGTTGAGACTGTTCTCAGGACGTTAGTGGAATAACAAGATTACTGGTGGTCCTGGAGTGGGCTAATCAAGGGATACAAGGATATTAGCAGGTGAGAACAGATGAATAGCAAGTATAGGCAAATTTTCGTGAGTTTTCTCATAAAAAGGAGCAGAGAAATGACTCAATGACTGGTGAGAGCAGTTAAGAGAGTTTTTTTTAATTATTACAAAAGAAATAATTGAACTTTCCCATGCTGATGGGAGTGCTCCAGTGGAGAATAAACACTGGTGTGGAGGATGAAGAACAAATTGTGGTAAGTAAGGTTCTTGAGTAAGCAATTGATGGAGTATAGTATACAAGGCAAGAAAGGACTGTATAAGCAAAGATACTGGAAGGTACCAAATATCCTTAAGAGTGGACAGGAAAGAGGCCACATTCGTTCATAATTTTCTGAACTCT
Organism: Camelus ferus; assembly: GCF_009834535.1. NCBI lineage: Eukaryota > Metazoa > Chordata > Mammalia > Artiodactyla > Camelidae > Camelus > Camelus ferus. The sequence goes on along the minus strand of NC_045732.1, from coordinate 81,666,613 downwards.
GCTACTTGCTGGATCTTGGGGCATGTAGACTGCATCCTGAAAGATGAGTAGGAATTTACTATGTGGCGAAACCTTGGAAAGAATATCCTAGGCTAAAGGGACACCGTGTGGAAAGACATGGAGATGTGAACGAACATTGTGTTTTGGAGGAAATGCAGTCCTTGAAACGTTTAAAGCAAATAGTATGAATGGGAAAGTGGCAGGAGATACAACTCTTACAGAATAGGTAGGTCACAACATACAGGAAACTGAACATCTTAGGAAGGTTTCAAAGTACGCCTTGCTTGTCTTTCAGCCAAACTCATTATTGAAATAAAATAGGCTTCTGTTTGTAACGTTGTCTTTGGAACTCGGCACATTTTTTCCTGTATCTATCATTGTGTAATTTTTATAGCAGAGGAATTAAGAGTATGAGTCTTGAGATGAGCCAAATGTTGGTTTGAACCTAAGTTCTATGACTTACTACTACCTGTGAGAGTTGTAAGCCTCTATTTTCTCACCTGTAAAATGAGGAAAGTTATAGTTCCAGTTGGACCTACATTATAGATATATGAAGAATCAATGGGATTATGCAGATAAAGTCTGAGGTAGTGCCTGGCCCACAGGAAGTGATAAATGGTTCTTACTATGTCTACATCTGTACTTCAGTAGCAGTGAACACATCAATTGCATACTGAGCTTCAATGTGGGCTCCTTAGATGCATTCATTTCAGTGGGAAACACCATGTTGTTAATTAAAAAAAGAAGATATTACCACCTAAAGACCAGTTGCAGTTCTGCAGTTACCCAAAATGAATGGGATTTAATGTCTCAAGTTATTCATTTAATTCTCAGTTTGTTCATGAGTCTTGTACTCTCAGAGTATAGTTTTCTTAACTGGAGTTGTAACCAGATCAATAAATCAGAAGTTTCAAGGAACCTGGGTCATCAAGGAAAAAAGCTTTGTCTTTACTGAAGCATTCATCGCGCTGGTAGTCATTGCTGTAACTTTCTAGCTGTACTATTTTTGGCATACTTCATACAGTCAATTCTAGTTGCTTCCAATACAAACACCAATGATGTCTGCTATCCTACTGAGAGCTGCCAGGGTTGCAAAACTAAATATAGTTGCTCAGATTTGTATTCTGGTAATTTATACATCAAAATCAAGCACAACTGAATGACAGAGAATAATCAATTAGAAACTAGCCATATAAGAGTGCTTTATTTTTACATATTCTTATTACTTTTTCATTTTAACCATACTTTACTCATGTGAATTTGCATCTTTGGGTTATAATTTTCTTATAAAAATCTATTTTCTCAATTTTCATTGAAGAACACAGATGTGTTGCCTGACACTAAGGTATATAGTTAAATAACTTCATATGAAAAAAATATTTAAAGTTGGCAATAATAAAATAGTAAAAAATTTAAATTGATATTATAATATGCATATTTCAAAAAAGCTACTGGAAAGGAAAATATACTTTCATGTGTCTTCTGAACAAATTATCAATTTTTATTAGTTTTAATTTTATTGACAGTATTGAGAATTATATAACGTTAATTTAGAGATAGTGCTTAATGTTAGAGTAAAATATTAAATCTAAGGCTCAAATTGAGATGCTTTATTCATTTCTAATACTTTGGTGCTCACATACCATCTCTGTAATAAATCATTCCAGAATTTTTATAATGGTATCAATATTGCTAGAATAAATTTAGTAGAAATCACATTTTTCTTCTGGGAAATTAGAATATCATGTGTCTCAAACCTTTCAAAATCTCATTTTCTTTGATTATTCAAATATCACCTACAGTAGCTAGGCAAACTCATGTACATGTTCTTTCAATCCCTTGAGAGACGATTTGATGAGGGCAAGAGATAATTAAGAAGAGCTCTGTACCATTTTACAATCTTTTAACCCATCTTTTCCTTTATTATTTTTTTCAGTATAAGCAATAGTTACCTCAATAGAGAATACAAAATTAAAATATAAAGTGATGCATTTCTACTTCTACTTAACTTTCCTCAGAACAATACCATCAACTCCAAGCAAAGACATCTTCCTTATTTGGCAAATGAGATTGTCCTGGTAGATTGTAGACAGTGAGATTAAAACAAAGGTCAATGCCTTGGGAATATCATTGTTTAAGAAATGGATAAAAAGCCCACAAATAAGATGTAGAGACAAATGAAGTAGCAGGGACTGAGAAATCTGTTGATTCTTTGTCATAAGGGGTCAGCAATTTTTTTTTTTTTTCCTGTAAAGGGCCATATGATAAGTACTTTACCCTTTGCAGACCCATATGGTCTCTGCCACAATTATTCAACTTTGCCATTGTAGCCCAAACACAGTCATATACAAGAAGACTAGGTATGGTTGTAGGAATTAAACTTTACACCCAGGCTGAATTTGGCCCCTGGGCTATAGTTTGCTGAACTCTAAGGTATACCATGAATTTGTAATATTACAGAGAAAATACTAGTTGTCCCTTAATGTCTCACTTCCTTCTTTAGTAGTAGAAACTCTGATTTTGGTTTGGCCATGTAGATATCCAGAATAAATACTACATTTCTTAGGCTACTTTGAACTTAGGAGTGGATACATTACTAAGTTTTGACCAACAGGGTGTAAGTAGAAATGTTATGAGCAACTTTCTGGGTGTGTCTTTAAATGGAGAAGGCACACCCATATATCCCCTACCTTCATCCTGCTGGCTGAAATGTGGACATAATGGCAGGAGCTTAAGTAGCCATTTTGAATCATGAGGTTGAATTCATGGGTTCAGACTGGTGGAATGACTAACTCTAGACTTCATTTATATGAGACAGAAATAAATTTGCTTAAGCCATTTTGTTGTTGTCTGGGTCATTTAAGCTGAACCTAAGCCAGACAAAATCAAGAATTATTCACTATAATTGCATTTCTTTCTCATAATACTTCATATAATGCATTATAAATACAGAGTATAAATAGTTGTCTTGATCCGAGGTTTGGCACATGTAAAGCAGGCACAGGGGGAGTGTAACAGGACAAGGGAGTTGAAGAGGATATCTTTGTGTGTGGATGTGTGTGGGTGTGTGTATGTTGTTGCAAGTCAGAAAAGATTTCTTATGTTGTATTCTTCATAATTTTTAACCAACCTGTGTTTTTGCTTCTCAACTCATTCATTTGTATTTTATCTTGATATTAGCTGATATTATTCTTTACATTCCTCTTTCTCTGGTGTATGAAACCTATAGGGCTAGTTTTTATTCTATAGACATCCCCCACAGAATGTTTTCCTGTCAAAATTTTTCCATAGAATACTGCTTGGCTTTAAATACCCCAAATGCATGGAATATATTTGTTTTCAATTCAATGTTTCATTTGTTTTTTCTGGCCACTGCTTTTATAGGAAAATTTTATATTTAGGTCACAAAAACTCAATACAATATTTCTAACAGTTTTGAGTTTCATTCTAGACATTATTTGTAGAATGTCAGTCACATGTAGGAATCTTTAAAACTACACCAAATGTCAACAAAGGGGATGTGAGTCATGAAAGTTCTTTGTGCAAAGAGAGGCCATGTAACAGCATACACAGCAGCTACTTAAAACCATTTTAATTGTTCAATTATCAGGAAGTCATGTTTTAAGCATTTGGCACACCACATGATAACAGTTATTTAAGTTTTACCGATCACCTTAAAGGAAGTTGGTTAGGAGCTTGGGGTTGATAGGAAATCCATTATATACTATTTCTCATTTTAAATGATGGGAAATTAGCTCCTGGTTAGTGTTTTTAGGCAACATTATTTTTAAGAATGGATTACTGGTATAAAGTAGGAGGTGTCTGTACTTGAAGACTTTTCATAATCACAATGCTCCCATGAACTGTGATTTAGAGTCTAAACGGTGCTGGATCTCCTCGTCCTTCCATTTGCAAACTCACCAGTTATTTCAGTATTTTGTAATTTAAGTTCCAGTAAATCTGGGTCTTAGTACGGTAGACCTAGTATTCTTTCTCCTGAAATTGTCCTTTGTCTACATAGTGTCCGTAAAACCAGTTGAAATGTGGCAAGTTCAGTGAAACTTGAGTGTGTTGGTGATTATGTGCTAAATAGCTGGTTGACTCTATTTACTTACTTTTCACTGAAATGAGTATGTGTGAAAAACAAACCTAAAATATTGACAGTGCAGCTAGTAGACCCCAAATCTACTATAATCTGAGGTATAGTGTAGTACAACCAATACCTTCTTGTGGCCAAGACAGGAATGGAAGAGATGCTGCTAATATGTTTGTCTGAGCATATGAAACACCATGGGACTTCTACACAGAATTCTTATTTCTGTGAATTACATGAGACAATGCTAGAAATGGCTCAATTCCCAATGAAGAGTAAAATGAGAAAAAATCTTTTTATTCAACTCTCAGTTCTCTTTGTGCTGGATATCAGATATATAATAAACTGTAATAAATCTCCTAGGGAGAAAATGGCTCTCAAAGTACTGTTTTTGTTTTCGTGAACAAAAGGACTTTCACTTTCTGAGTTCCTTCACACTAGGATCAAATACAAAATAAAAATCCTGGTGTCTTTGGTGACTTTGAAGGCAAAAAGAAAATCCTGGTTCCTAAAAATAATTTCACATAAATGCAACAGTATAGAATCAGCAATTACTACAGTACTTAAAGATGACCCTGCCCCACTTTTATGAATATGAGACACAAGTTACCAATTTTGGTGCAGGATGCCTTGAATCACTAGTTGAGTTCTATAACTGCTTGAAGACTGTTAGTTTAAAAAAAAAGGGTGGGGGGAACAATTTCTAAACCTCAGCTCAGTGTTCAGGCTATTCCAAAACATACAAATTAAATCATTAGAGAAATTCTTATCTAAGAGTCAGGAAATAATTTCAAACTCCCACATGCAGAGTCCAGTGTACTTTAGATTTCAATGGCATTCTCATTTTCCCAGGAGAGATTAATAGAATTCAACTTCTGTCTTTAAAGATAAAATTATTATTACTTTTACTATTATTATTATTTGAATATCAAGCTATAGCAATTCTTTTTTTATGGTTATGACATTTAGGCTTTCTCCCGGGAGTGGGAAAATGCCCATGAAAGTTTATATATACTTTCTTTTATTTCTATTCTAGTTCCTTTGAGAATCCAGTAGTCCAGAATCCTTTAGTAGAAGGTTAGAATGTCGTTTAAAATCTTATAAGAGATCATTGTTACTGGGTTGGTATTGCAAATTATATAATATTACATTTTGTCTTTATGAGGGCTTTTCCATACACTTTTATATTTTCTTAGGTTTAAAAAGTGATAGGCCAAATCAATGAAAATATCTGTTAATATCACCAAGGAGAAGTCTAAGGATTAGTTATACAAATTTCTGATCAAACAGTAAGGGATATTTGCTTTGCTCTCAGTGACTTTTTCTCCCTTTGGACATCATTACCACATTGTCTTGGTTACTGCAATGCAATGGTAAATAGGATTGTTTCTTTAATTTCTCTTTCTGATATTTTATTGTTAGTGGATGGAAATGCAACAGATTTCTGTACATTAATTTTTTATCCTGCAACTTTACCAAATTCATTGATGAGCTCTAGTAGTGTTTTGGTAGCATCTTTAGGATTTTCTATGTATAGTATCATGTCATCTGCAAACAGTGACAATTTCACTTCTTCTTTTCCAATATGAATTCATTTTATTTCTTTTTCTTCTCTGATTACTGTGGCTAGGACTGCCAAAACTGTGCTGAATAAAAGTGGTGAAAGCGGGCATCCTTATCTTCTTCCTGATCTTAGAGGAAATGCTTTCAACTTTTCACCATTGAGTATGATGGTAGCTGTGGGTTTGTCATATATGGTCTTTATTATGTTTATTATGTTGAGGTATGTTCCCTCTATGCCCATTTTCTGGAGAGTTTTTATCATAAATGGATATTGAATTTTATCAATTTTTTTTCTACATCTACTGAGATGATCATATGGTTTTTATTCAATTTGTTAATATGGTGTATCACATTGATTTGCTGATACTGAAAAATCCTTGCATCCCTGGGATAAATCCCACTTGATCATGGTATATGATTCTAATATATCATTGGGTTTGGTTTGCTAGTATTTTGCTGAGGATTTTTGCATCTGTGTTCATCAGTGTAATTTTCTCTTTTTGTGATATCTTTGATTTTGGTATCAGGGTAACGGTGGCCCCATAGAATGAGTTCAAAAATGTTTTTTCCTCTGCAACTTTTTGGAATATTTCAGAAGGATAGATGTTAACTCTTCTTTAAATGTCTGGTAGAATTTGCCTGTGAAGCCGTTTGGTCCTGGACTTCTGTTTGTTGGGAGTTTGTAAATTACTGATTCAAGTTTAGTACTGGTAACTGGTCTCTTCGTAGTTTCTATTTCTTCCTGGTTTAGTCTTGGGAGATTATACCTTTCTAAGACTTTCTCCAGTTCTTCTAAGGTTGTCCATTTTATTGGCATATAGTTGTTTGCAGTAGTCTCTTATGATCCTTCATATTTCTGTGGTGTCAGCTGTAACTTTTCCTTTTTCATTTCTGATTTTACTAATTTGGGCCCTCTCCCTTTTTTCCTTGAGTCTGGCTCAAGGTTTATCTATTTTGTTTATCTTTTCAAAGAACCAGCTTTTAGTTTCATCCATGTCTTGGTGATTGTAAATAGTGCTGCTATGAACACTGGGGTGCATGTAAATCTGTTACTATTTGCAGATGACATGATGCTCTATGTAGACAACCCTAAAGTCTCCATCTAAAAACTATTAGAACTAATAAATGAATTTAGCAAGGTTGCAGGATACAAGATCAACCTAAAGATATCTATTCTGTTTCTGTAAACTAATAATGAACTATCAGAGAGCTAAAGAGGAAAAAAATCCCATTTAAAACCATGTCAAAAAATACCTAGAAATAAACTTAACCAAGGAGGTGAAACGTCTATACTCCAACTATAAAACACTGATGAAGGAAATTGAAGATGATTCTAAAAAATTAAAAGATATCTCATGCTCTTGGATTGGAATAATTAATATTGTTAAAAATGGCCATACTACCTGAAGCAATCTGTAGATTTTATTCAATGCCTATCAAAATACCCATGACATTTTTCACAGAACTAGAACAAATAATCCTAAATTCATAAGGAACCACAAAAGACTTGGATTGCCAAAGCAATCCTGAGAAAAAAGAACAAAGATGGAGGAATAACCCTCCCAGACTTCAGACTATACTACAAAGCTATAGTAATTAAGATAGTATAATACTGGCACAAAAAGACACATAAAACAACGGAACAGAATACAGAGCTCAGAAATAAACCCGTGTACCTATGGTCAATTAATCCATAACAAAGGAGGCAAGAATATACAATGGAGAAAAGACAGTCTTTTCAACAAGTAGTGCTGGGAAAACTGGACAGCCACATGTAAAATAATGAAATTAGATCATTCTCTCACAGTATATACAAAAATAAACTCAAAGTGGTTTAAAGACCTAAATGTAGGATCTGAAACAGTAAATATCCTAGAAGAGAACATAAGGAGAACACTCTTTGACATAAAGTGTAGCATATTTTCTTGGATCAGTCTCCTAAGGAAAATGAAATAAAAGTAAAAATAAACAAATGGAACCTAATTAAGCTTAAAAGGTTCTACACATCAAAGGACACCCCTGGCAAAATGAAAAGACAACCGGTTTACAGAATAGGACAAAATATTTGCAAACAATGCAACCGACAAGGGCTTAATTTACAAAATAAACAAACAGCTCATACAGCTCAACTAAAACAAAACAAAACAAAGCAAAACAAAACAGCTCAATCAAAAAAATGAGCAGAAGGCCTGAATAGACATTTTGCCAAAGACAAACACATGGTTAACAGGCACATGAGAAGATGCTCTACATCACTAATTATTAGAGAAATGCAAATCAAAATTACAATGAGGTATCACCTCACACCAGTCAGAATGGCCATCATTAAAAAGTCTACAAATAACAAATGTTGGAGAGGATTTAGAGCAAAGGGAACCCTCATACACTGTTGGTAGGACTATAAATTGGTGCAACCACTATGGAGAACAATATGGAGTTTCCTTAAAAAACTAAGATAGAACTGCCACATGATCCAGCAACCCACTCCTGGGTTTATATCCAGAAAAAAATGAAATCATTAATTTGAAAATATAAATACCTTTTAGTTTTAGCACTTAAATATGTTCTTTCCTTTTCTTATATCCCTTATTACTAATGATGAATGAGCCATCATTTAGATTTTTGTTCCCTATCATTTTCCCCTCTGATTGCCTTAAAGTTTTTGTCTTTAACTTTGGTTTTCATCAGTTTGACTCCAGTGTGCTTAGATGTGGTTTTCTTTGTGTATATCTTAAATTTCAGTGAGCTTCTTGGATCTGTAAATAGTTGGATTTAACTAAATTGAGAGTTTTCAACCGTTATTTCCTCCAGTAATTTTCTATCCATTCTCTCTTCTTCTGGTATTGCAATGATATGTGTTAACACTGCTTAATATTTTGTGTGCAGTTCCTAGACTGTTTTTCTTTGCTGTTGCTTTTCTTCAAATTTGACAAAAGGCTTTGTCCTCAAGCTACTGACTCTGACATTACTAATGCGCTTTTAAAACTCACTCAGTGATCTTTTTAACATTTCAGATATTGAACTTTTCAGTTCTGGAATTTATATTTGGAAGTTTTTTATTGAAGTATAGTGGATTTACAATATTACATTACTTTGTGTACAACATAGTGACATTATTTTTATAGATGATAACCCATTTTAAATAATTATATTGACTGCGTTCCCTGTGGTGTACAATATATCATTGTAGCTTATTTTATACATAATAGTTTGCACCTCTTAATCTCTTACTCCTCTCTTGCCCCTCCCCCTCTAGTAACCACTAGTCTGTTCTCAATATCTCTGAGTCCGTTTCTGCTTTGTTTATATTGATTCATTTTGTTTCATTTTTTTTAGATTCCACATATAAGTGATAACATACAGTATTTGTCTTTCCGTCTGACTTATGTCCCTAAGCGTAATATATTTGGAAGTTGTAATTCGTTTCCATTTCTCTGCTAAGCATTCTCTAATTGTTCATGCCTTAAGACCATGTTCTCTATCATGGTCTTAAATATAAGAATTGCTTTAAAGTCTTTGTCTGCAAATCCCAACATCTATATCAACTTGGTATTTCCACTGATGGCTTTTTCCTTGGTTATGGTTCAGAATTTTCTACTTTTTCACAAATCTTAATTGTTTTCTTATATGCTAAACATTGTAAATGATACATTGAAATGAGCCTAAATTATGTTAACTTCCTTTAAGTAGTGTTCAGTTGTTGTTTTTTTGTTGGTTTTTTTTCTGGCTGGAAGTTAGTTATAATCTCTTCTTGATCTCATTAGGGTTCGTTTTTAAGCACTTAAGGTACCTGTAGAGTAGCCGTTGCTCTAGAGTGTGGTCCTTAATCCTAAATCAAGTACTTTTGTACATTTCAGCTGAATGTAGGGAGTGTTAGGGAAAAAGTTGCCCCTTAAACATCATGAGTTTGACCTGTGTGGGTCCACTTATCTGTGGATTTTTCAACAGAAATTACTATAGTACCACTCGAACTGCAGTTGGTTGAATCTGCAGATGCAGAAATTCTGACAGAGGAACTATGGAGAGGGAGGACTGACTAAGTTCCAGGGTCAACTGTGTTTCCATTCTGGAGGGCCAGAACTTTGTTTCCCAGCACTATGACACCATTAATATCTCTATTCCACCCTCCACCCAAGAGTAGCTAAACTCTGCTTGGGCTTAGTAAGTTTTGCCCTGCACACATACGAGCCCTCAGCCAAATGACTTGTGAAGAATTGCACAGCAACACCCCCCACCCCCATGCACAGAGACCCAGTCCTCCCGCTCTGTGCAGCTACTTTCTTACTAGTACCCAGCCCTACAGACTCCAGCCCCTGGAGCACTCCTGAGTTTTAATCTCTGCCTCCACACCTTTTAGTGGGATTTTTGTGCTTTGCTTGGACTCAATCTCCATGTGCTGTGGTTTGGGAAACTTTAATCAGGTGTGGAGACTGGGTGAGCAAAGACCTCACTTCCTCTGTTTCCCTCTCTCAAATATTGTATTCTTTGCTGACTTTGACTCAAAGCCTGAAAGCGGTTGCCATATTTGTTTTGCCCAGTGTTGAAGCTGTTTAGATTATGAAGTTAAATATGGTACCAGTCACGACATTATGACCCAGAGAAGTAGTCCAGCCAGGGATTTTTAATTAACTGGTGGCAGACTTCAATGCTTACCAAACATTTATAATCATGTACTCTCATGCTCCATAGGAAGTATTCAACTATTTCCCAAGTGAGATAAATTATGCTAAATTAAAACAAAAAAGAAAAACAATGCCATCTGCAAGATTCTTGTTTAATACATTGAATAAACCTGCTCAATAACTTGTTCATTCCCCTAGACAAACCCCTCCCTCATTAAAGGGCACCGTCACCCAGCTGGAAGCTCAAGCCAGGAATTGTTTTGCTATCTTTTTCTTGCTCCCTCCACCCATCACTATGTCTTGTCTATTGTACCTTTTAAAATCTGTGCACTGCCTCTGTTTAATGAAGGCTGCAGTCACCTTTCATATGGACAACTGCAAACCGATCTGGTCTCCTTGATTTCATTCTCTCCACTTCCCCCCACCATAGTCTTTGTATGGTCCCCAGACTAGTCTTTATAATACCCTAGCTTACAATTCAATAGTTTCTTAGTGATCTTAAAATTTCATAAGCTTTATCTCGGTTTACAAAGCCTTGTACAATTTGTGAATCTCCCACTTTCCTGTGTACTCGTGTTCTATCCACATTAGCTTTTAAAAAAAAAAATGACTTTAGCAGAGTTGCAATTTTTTCTTCAGAGCTATCTTCTGGAGCCTCAGCCAGAAGGACACTGTTGTTTTCATTGTTTGATATTTTTTCAAGAGAAAAAGTAAAATAAACTTGCAGAAAAGTTTTAAGGCTAGCACAAAGAACTCTTGTATATTAGTTGCCCAGAGACCTAATTCAACTTTCACCATGTGTCCCAATGATATCATTTATAGAACAAAGAATTCCAAGATCATGAGTTTCATGCCATTGTTATGTCTTTTTAGTTTCTTTAAATCTAGAATAGCTTATTCCTCAATATTTCCTTGACTTTGAGCACCTTGATATCCTTAAAGAGTACAGGCCATTCATTTTCTAATATGTCCCTCCAACTGGAGTTGCCCAGTGTTTTCTTAATCTTAGATTTAGGTTATGCATATTTGGCCAGGGTCTCTGTCACAAAGTTTATTTCTTCTTATCGCACATAAGGTGGGAAGTAATATCTGTTTGCCTTATTACTGGTGGTGGTAACTTTTCTCATTTGATTAGTCACATCATTAAAATGGAGGTGGTCAGGTTTCTCCACTGTAGAGTTATTTTAAGCATTTTATGGGTAGATAATTTCAGATGATAAAAAAATTCCATTTTTTGTCAATCTTACCCAATAATTTTTAACATTTCTTGCTGTTTTATGCTTGAATTGCTACTATAATTGTTGCCAGATGTTGATTTTCTAATCTCATTATTCCTTTTATATTTACTGATTGTTGACATGGTACTATAAGGAGGAGCTTTTTTTGGTCTCCATTTCTGTATTCTTTTTTTTTTTCAGTGTGGACTCATGAATTTTATGGGTTATAAGTCATTATTATCACTATCTATTGATAGATACTAGATTTAGCCCGACTCCCTTTAAGCTGGCTTTTGACTTGCCTTTTTGCCATACCTTCAATGGCATGCTGTCTAAGACTACCCACGAGGTGACCGTCTGGATTCTACATCTAATTAGTCATAACCCGCCAGTTGTGCCAACTCATACTACTCTGTACTAAGAGATTCCCCTCCCAACAGATGTCCTACCCTCTGAGAGTACATATTTAGTCAATGTTAATATTCTTCAGGGGCTGTAACCATGCTCAAATGCACATCTAGAGCATGCTCAAACCCTGTTCCACTCTGGCCCCTTCACTGCATCTGGAACACTTTCCCTTCCATTCTTTGCAACACTATATTATATCCATCTTTCACCAGAAATTCTTGAAAAGAAATATTCCTTGAACCCTATATTTTAAAAGAATCCTTGACAGCATACTCATATTAGCACCTTCATTTATGTTATAGAGCCTCAGGGGGAGGGTACGGCTCAAGTGGTAGAATGCGTGCTTAGCATGCACGAGGTCCTGGGTTCAATCCCCGGTACCTCCTCCAAATAGAAGTAAATAAATAAACCTAATTACCTCCCCCTCATAAAACAAAACAAAAAAACCAAGACATATATTTTATAGGGCCTCAACACAGATTTTAATTGTAACTTATGTGCTTGATTTTCTGTTTGCCTCACTGTACTATATTTCATGGAGTTAGTTACTAGATTGGCTGTGTGTTCATTTCTGTATCTCTAGCAACTAGCATACTATCTAAACACATGGTAGGCTCTCAGTAAACATCTATTAAATGAGTACAATTGTGATTTGAAGAAAATAACCCTGTTTAGTAGTTTCCATAATTGGCAAGTTTATTCA